>NW_006916398.1:0-71523 GCF_000464535.1 Endocarpon pusillum Z07020 | reverse complement strand
GGGGGCCTGGAACGTGTAAGCTTGAGCCAGTGGGAGGGAGGAGGGTGGGATTGAAACGGGGGTGTGTGGTTGTGAGAGAGAGAGAGACCGGGAGACGGAGAGGGATAGGTCAAGGGTAGAGGGAAGGTGGGAGCACGAACCCACGCTAAAGGGAGCGAATGCTCTTTCGTCATGAATCAGCTCCGGACGAGAATACCAGCGCTCGGGGATGAAGTCATTGGGTTGTTCGAATGCCGCAGGCACTAAAGCAAACAAGAAAAAGTTCGTAAGCACATTCTCACTTTCACTTCCGGTAGATAAAAAGCGGCGAACTTACATCTCGAGAGTACGTATTTCGACGCCGTGACTTTGACGTCCCCTGGGATCCAAGTATCGTCCACCCACAGGCCTTCTGCGCTGGTCATGCGTCCTCCGCCGGTCATTTGGGGTGGAAGAAGACGTAAGGTCTCATTGACGACACCGTTGAGGTGGGGTAGTTTGGCGAGATTGTTGGAGTCGGTTTCGTCGACGTTGCGAAGTTCAGCGACGATTTTCTCCGCGTGTTGCGGGTGCTTGCACATGAAGTACCAGAGGGCGATTAGGGAGGCGCGGGTTGTGTCGCTGTGACGAATATTGAGTTAGTTCGGCTTTGTCATAATAGTATTTACGACTCATGGCATCCGCTTGTGCTAGGTAGAGGATACTACACGGAAACACACATACCTGCCTGCCACAATGGCGGAAATCGTGTTGCCACTCAAGAGATTTTTGCGCCTCTTTAAGCTCCACTTCGAGCTGAGCTGGTTGTACTCGTCGATGAACCACGAAGCTACGTCGAGTTTTTCGACGCTGGACTGGAAGCTTGGGTCAGCAATCTCAAGTGGCTGCTACACCACAGTCAATATACGTACCTGCATTCGTTTATTCATACGCTCATCGCAGAACTTCACCATCCCCATCCAATCCTTGACTTTACCTAGAAAGGGTACGAAGACAAAGGCCGCGCAGACCACCCAGATGGCATCGTTGAGAGGCGCCAGTAACGCAAGAGCACGTTGCTGTCGTGCAACAGCAGGGTGCCACTCGCTAGTCCGCAGCATACCAAAGTCATCGCCAAACACGAATTCACCCATTGCGTCGAAAGAGAACCACGACATGACATCATTGACTTTGACCGGGTTCTCGCCATATCCTGCAATGCACTGCGCCAGATTCAAGACCTGCTGTAATAGTCGTGGTGCGTATTCGTTAATAGCTAAGACCATCATAAGCATCCAATATGGACTTGGGATGACGTGCGACAAAGGGTCAGCTCACATTTGGTCGAGAAGGCCTGATTCCACAGCAAGCGTCGTGTTCTGTTCTCCTCTCTATCACGTACGAAGATGGCTGAGGCCCGGGGATGTAGCACGTCATACCATTGGTCCTTTGTATTTTTATTTCGTGCACCGTCGAGTAGGTCAAGTATTCCGGTATGGAAGCAGGTGATTTCATTTGGGCCTAGAAATTGTGCAAAATGAGTACATGATTTAAAACAACACTTAGGTCTTCTTTTCGAGTTGGTACATATTGCAAGAACCAGCGCGAGCACATCACTTGACTTTGTACAAGTTACACAATCACCCAAAGAAGGTCTGATGGGTTGGAAAGGTAGCTGTCTCACCTGTCCTTATGAAAGTCCCATACTTCTTGTGTAGATCTTGAAGAACCAGATAGTTGGTCGAGTTTCTAGCCTGAAAGACATGCCAAAACTTAGTGACAGCTGCAAGCTTTGGTCCTGGAAAGTGTCGCAGCCGATGAAAGAAAATCCGGTAGATCGTTATACTGGTGAAGAGAGACCCAAGGTAGGACGTGAATATCCACCCACAGAGGCGGAGATGCTCCGCCAGGTGGCCGGACTCGTGAGGTACAAAGTACCATACAGCGCAAGCGAGAGCTGCATGACCGAAGACAATGCTTGGTACGCTCAGGTGCCACTCGCCGTGGATGAACAGGCCATGATGAGCAACGAGGCCCGTTACAGCAGACGCAAGCAGCCGGAGAGCGGTATTCGAAATCGTCGTAGACATCGCATTCAAGGGTCTGTTTGACGATGAACAATGTAACCCAGGATCTGGAGAAGTGAGGTCAGGACTAAGGAGGAGACACCCCCCTTGCTCAAGACGCAGGGACTGCACTTTGCAACGAGTTTTACTACGTGACACCCTGCATCATTGTCCCTGCATTATACACGCCATGTAGCATGCATTCAGAGAGGACATGATCGGATCCAGTGTCTTCACATGTCCCGATCGACATTGTGGGCATAACTTTTGTTCATGTCGGATCCGCCATCGGCGAGGGTGGCTTCCCTGATCTGCAGTGCAACACAGCACGGATTGGTAGTTCTCAAGCCACTTGGAGGTTTTCAGCCTGGTGCAGACTACTATGGAGATTTTGCATTGTTGGAGGGTGGGCTGTCCTTAGGGGGTGCCGAGGAGAAGGTCGGTTGGTCACAAGAATAGAGCATTTCGCGTTATGTTATTTCAACAATTTGCAACTTCCGTCATATCCGGCCAACTACTACGGGGCCCCTGAAGTTATGTTGGTCTGGTCCTAGGAGCCGGGGGTTTTTATTACGGAGAGATAATATTATGATTCGTTATTGTACTACTAGTACAGGGGCATGAAGTATTGTTAGTTCAGGCCTAGTATCTTGGACTCGGAAACGTTCCTTGTACAAAACAGCTAAGCCCATATTGGATTGAAGACAAATATTTGACTCATTTGAATCATGAAGGCATCTAAATCAAGCTTTGCAATAACAAATTATGGCACTACTATATAGTAACAAGAACTAGCCGCCACTAGCATTAGCCTAGCTAGTAGCAATACTCATGGCTCCCCCTGTAGTAAAGCTTGTTCTGTGTCCCTTCATTCTAATGAGGGAAAGCATTACATCAACTTCTTTGGAGCATAGCCGTTCAGTACAGATAGGATTTAAGTTACAAGTAGATACACTAACGCTGAGCTAACATCACTCCAGGCCTCCCCCAGAGTATCTGTGGCTTGCAGTCACTTGTTATCTGTTTTCTGTATATTAGTGCTTGGTTTTATCAGGGCTAGCGTGTTTATCATCATCCAATAGAATGCTCCTGCTATCCGGGATTATGTACTGACCATCTCCAACAAAACAGGCTGTCTGGATGAGAGTAGGGCATACCGAGATAGGCTTAAGGTATGTGTGACTAATGTTGGGAACATTCTGCTGTCCATTATCGGATTTTACCGTCAAGCTCGGTCCCTAGTCACGACACAGTCCCGGCCCCAGAATAGACCCGCGCACCACTTTTACTATTTGACTGGACAAGGTAGATATGTGACGGCGTTATTAGGGTCGTTTAGAAATCTGCGATCGCGATAAACTTCTAGAAGTGTGTGATTTATGCGCATGCATCCTAGGCTAGTCTATCGATGGGCAACCTTGTCTCCGTGGTACTGTAGATAAAGTAAATTACGGATAAGATTGGATTGTTCCATGAGTATGCTCCGTACGTTGGACCGTACAAAAGGGTTTCGTGATGGGGCAGCTAAACATCCGAAGGGTTATTTTCGGATCTTTAATTTGCTAAGATGATAAGTATCCAGTGTGATGTCTATGTAAGGGGCTGATAGTGAATGACTGTCTTAAACATGAAGTCCACTATTGCTAAGGAGCTAGGTTTGCCGGGTAAGTGTGAGAAATGAGAAATTGTTAATCTTCAACTGATGTCAAACAGTATGCCAAATATCAGCAACCTCGCCCCGACTACACTTTGCAAAGCCTGCCATCCAGCTGCTGCGCCCAACGGTCACTGCCCACCGCCTGGAGCGCGTAGAACCTATCGTCAGGGTCGTACCGGGCTTTGATCTTGTTCAAGCGATCGTAATGGGAGCCATAGAACACTGGCTTCCAGTCGGGCTGCCGGAAGTCCGCTTCGTTAAGATACGCGGCTCCATTAGGAGTGAGCCGCTCAAGCTGAGGTAGCAGGTCATCTGTCATCTGCTTCTGGTAACGGATATTGGCTGGCTCATCGGTGAAGCTGTAAGGAGTGCCGAGGACGGCGCTGAAGAGCGTTTGACGCCAGTAGGGGTTAGCGCCAATGGCATCAGGCGAAGATACGCTCTTCGCTACGTTGAATGACACGCCAGAGAAAATGATGCCGGAGTCCACGATGTTTCGAAGCGCTGCCATAAACGACTCAGGGTCCTTCTCAATAAGCGAGCGAGGGATTAACCGTCCACCAAGCTGGTTCTGAGAGACATTCCAAGGGGCGTTCGTGGCATTGTAACTCTGCAAGTATGTCGGGTACTCTTGCGACATATAAGTATATGGGACCGCGTTTCCTTGAAGATTGTCGATTAGTGGTTGAAAAAGCTTGTCCAGGTCTGCTTTGGAGACCCCGGGGGCGGTCGCAGGCTCCACGAGGAAAGCCTGTGGTGTGACCAGCCAGATCACAACGGCGCCCGCATCAACCATTGACGGAAGGGACTTGACAAGCGTGCCGACCGCGTCATAGAATTCATCTGCATTATTGCCAGTGTTTGTGAAGCTGATGCTCACCGACGATACTGTCGTGGCAGGGTAGGTTTTGGCAGTGAGCGAGACCACGGCACCGTACGTCCCACCCCCTCCACCACATAGTGCCCAGTACAAATCTTGATTCTGGTCTGGCGTTGCGGTTAACAGCCTTCCCGCAGCCGTCACCACCTCCCACTCTAGGACTTGATCAGCGGCAAGACCGAATTTGGAGACGAGCGGTCCGTGGCCACCGCCTTGAGTATACCCGCCAACTATGCCCACGGTTGGGCCATTCCCACCGACCACCATGATACCTTTCGAATCAGCAAATTCGTACGCTTCTTTGACCTCGACGCCTGCACTCATTTTCATGGCCTTGCCGGTGAAGGATAGGCTACGATAGTCCTTGAGCTCTATCGATTTCATGTTATGAGTCCAGATGGAGACGGCACCCGCCCCGGTTGATTTGCCATTATAGTCATGACCTGTATTACGGATCACTAAACGAATGTTGTGTTTATTGGTGAAGGCAATCGTCTTTTGATAGTCGGAGGCATCGCTAGCCCTGACAGCATAGCTGACATAATAGCCAAGAGTGCAAGGGACGCTGGCGGGCAGAAACGGGTTGCAGGTATTGTTAGTGAAGAAAGGTGCCATGATGGAGGACGGATTCTCGAGATGGGTTTCTGGAAAAAAGTACACGTTCCTCAGTGTATCGCATCTTGCAGCGTCATAAGGTGGGAAGGCTTCATTATGACAAGGTGCCGCGATTGGAATGGTCGCTATCAGCTTTCCTCCTAAGGTACGATTGAATGCATCCCATGCATTTGGCTCAGGCCAGCAGGCATCGCCAGGAAAACAGCGACATGAGGACTTCTTGGCTCGTTCGGCCTGGCGAGGCAGGGCTTGTGGTGAAGACGCATAGTCGAGCGTCAGGGTGCGCACAGGGCCGAAGAAGATGAAAGAGGCCAAGAGGGCCAGGAGAAGAACCAGACAGCGATCCATCGGCGATGGCTGATACGAAGGAGGTGAAGGGTGCTAAGGGAAAGAGACGAGGCTCCCACGTGGAGAGCAGGGCAGCTTTAACTTGAGAACGATGTTGTCCGCATTGAACGCCACCCATCATGTTGGTAAAGGCCCCAAAGATGAACTAAACAGTTTCTGAGCCACCAGTAAGCGAGATTCTGCACATATTCTGATCGTCAATCAGGCGGCAAAGAAAGGAAGTATAATTACTTCATAAATCCAGCGATGAATACTTATGCCATTATGGGGGCTACTACTGGGCCATTATTGGGGGAGTTTCTTCCTACCAGAGCACGTTACTACTACTACTACTACGTAATCCACTAGGTGTTGCACCTAACTCAAGAGGGACGTAGGCCACTAATCAAATAGCCGCTGTGCCTAGTTGAATGCGAGGATGGAGTCCTGCTACTACATAGTACATATATATTCGAGCCCCAAAAGGGCATTCTAGATTCAATCATCTAAATCTAATTTGGTAATTAGAGCAGGCATCTTGGTGGGAGATGAGATTTACTCCAAAGATTTAGAACTCATTGTAGGACAAACAAAAGAAAGTCAACAGCATTAGATGAATATCACTACAATGCATAAGGGATACGGGTTCCCGTTTTGAGTATTCTTTGGAGATTTCTCCGTTGACATATTGGGGCTTCAAGATATGAGGCCGAGACTTTAAACCCAGATGGCAAAGCACGCCCTTTCAACGGCTTGAGTAGTAACTTCAGTGTTCCGTTCAGTGTGCCGTTCAGCGTGCAGCCATGCAGCATTCAGCATTCAGCATTCAGCGGGGTCATCAGTCCACGAGTCTGGGCACCAGACTGTGCGTAATTTACACTTTACTAACGGTAGCTGTGAGCAGCTAGTAGATGGTATCTGTGTCTTATTTAGTGCGCAGCTTAAGGCTTATGCTAGTATAATGCCTGTGTAGAAAGCTGCATGCTTCGGTCCGGTTGCACAGGACCGGACACGCATCCGGAGCTCTTGAGATAAGGAGTACTCGTACACACTCCACTGTGTAGCACCACTACTGTGTGGCATCAACTCGTGGATGGCAGGACCTCTATTTCCTACTCGTACTGTGGTCGCTAGCTCATTCAGATGCCAGCGCTAACTCGAGACTACGCTAAAGCATCATTTAAGTGGTAGTACGTAGTAAGTTAGTCAATTGTGGTTGACCCATGTCCGTAACCATCTCAAGCTAGGGAACACCTCCCCACATCACAAATTTCCGATATTTAGTCCTCCACAGTGCAGTTAGTACCTGCCTAAAGTACTCTTAATTGGCTTCGGCAGATTGGATGTGGCTGCCATAGAGGTCGATAGCATGCAGGTCGCTCGTACCGACCGTGCCGTCCTATGCTAGAGCTAACGTCATTGCGTTATGAGGGTCAAAAGCCAATTGTTCTGATGGCTGACCCACTTTGGCGCAACTCATTGGTGAGACGCAGAAGCCACAGATCATTGGCCATTGGCAATGCAAGTCATTCAACCGCCAGTTTCGAGTTTGTATCTGGACAGCGGTTTGCAAGGAGCTCTAACATGGGAAAAGAAAGCGAGGAACCGAAGCCGGCCGGAAGTCTGTGCTCATAACTGGAAGCTCATTTCCCTCCGTCAACGCATCTGTACACTACCTCGAATTCTACCATCATGATTAGCGAACGGGGAAAAGCGCTGACAATCTGGATCATCGTCTTCACTGTCCTCACTTTCACCACCCTCCTTCTACGACTTTGGGCTGTGCGCATACAGAAGAGAGATGTGCGCTTGGATGACTTCTTCGTTATCGGCGCATTCGTATGTGGAATACCTCTTCTGTACCTAGACTACTGAAGACAATATTTAACACCGTCTTAGATCTCCCTTCTCGCCTTGCTAGGCACGACCTTTTGGGGTATGTTCTTCGACGCTGAGATCAGTTCCAATCATGGCTAACATCGCCAACAGCCATCGCCAATGGCCTAGGCGCACACACGGACACAGTGAGCGTTGCTCAACAGACGGTGCAGAAAAAGGTAAGCTCCGCCGCTCTTCGACCCCACGCCGTACTTCGACTCATGCCGTGCAACCGCAGCTCCTTCTGTCATCGGGTATTACCTGGACATTGGCCACCATTCTGTGCAAGCTAGCAATCCTATGGCTCTACACGCAGATCTTCACGACCAGAAAATTCAAGCTCGCGGCTTACATCCTAATGGGTGTGACCGTGTCATACGCCTTCATCTTCATACCAATTTTCTTTACGCAATGCAAACCCGTACATGCCGCATGGGATCCAGTGCTTTCGTTGACAAGCTGCCGACCCATCACGCGGCAGGAGTTTGCATCTGTGGCTATCAATATGGCTTTGGACTTGGCCGTGGTGATCCTGCCACTCCCCGTTGTGTGGAGCCTGCGCATGCCAACGAGAAAGAAGATTGCTGTGAGCCTGATGTTTAGTCTTGGTCTGGTGTACGTGCTCATCCGCATCAACTTTCCGAAATCACCATAGCTCACTAACTGTGCTCTAGCATTGTGGCCATCATGACCTGGCGCATTCACTCCACGGTGCGCGCGACCAAAGAAAAGGACTGGAACTATGGACTGTATATTACTGCGCTCCAAAGTCTTTTAGAGCTGTGGCTCGGCATTATCGCCGCTAATCTTCCAACCCTCGCGCCGTTGACCTCCCAGCTCATTATGCCCAAGATCATGAGCTACTTCCGTTCAGGCAATTCCAAGGAGCCTTCGTCGGGTCGTCGGCTTGTGTACGGCATGCGGGGTGGGGAAGACTCAGCCCTGAAACGAGAAAAATTCCAAATGCTCGTCAATGAAGATGCTCGTGTGGAGGTAAACGAGACTCGACACTTGAACAAAATCGAAGCTGGCGCGTCGAGCCGGTCTATCAGCATGGATGACCATTCCTGGGTTGATGTCGAAGCCAATGGCATAGGGATGCGACGCGATGTGGATGTCTCTTTTGAGACGTTCCATGAACCACCAAAGAAGGCACATATATTTGGTCGGTGATGATGCATCCTATAAAGGTTGACGAGAACATAAGAAGGTTTGCACCACCATGATGCATTAGGGTGTGGTTGGTCTAATACTGACGCGTGTTATGTGCTGGATTTTGAGGATTCGGTCGAAAATGATCTATATTTAACGTCTATTTATGACTACGGCTTATTGATTTTACGAGAAACAGGATGATGTAGGTTGTCAATTCATGTCAATTGCCTGTCTACCATGTTGCGTGAGCTCTATGTCATATGTTACACGGTGGCAATCGGCCCCTTTGATCTGGAGCGGGATCCAATTCGACCAGGAAATGCTCCGTGTGACAGCCTGTAACGTACTACGGGAGGAGGCATAAGTACTGTTAGCTTCAAGCTAGAAACTCAGTATTTCACACAGCCTTAACGAATTTGTACTTTACTGAAACGACGTTAGTCTGTATGGTTCTGCGAACAGAGCCAATCATCATGATTATTGGTTAGTGAGGGGTCGAGATTTACAGCAGCTTGGGAGGACGCCAGACCCTTGTATCAAAAGCTACGTAATAGCTATCACTAGCTCACGCTAACAATTCTTATGCCTCCTACCCCGCACGGTAGTCGTACAAGAGATGACCACACTACGGAGTTCTTATATCTTATCTGTGCATGCTGCCTCAATTAGCGTGCTAAGCGCACTTTAAGCCCAAATAAAGTTATTCTGAAACTCAAGTATTCATCAACGATACTTTTCTAACTATCGGTCAAAAAGATCCAAGGATAGTATGGTACACTCTTTACATTCCATAGATTATTTCTTTCATACGGAAAATCTGCTTGACCAATACAGCGGCCGTTATTACAATTCCAAATCTTTGCAGTCCACAGCACTGATTGAGGGTTTCTCCCTCTCCGCCTATGCACAGATGGGTAACAGTGATAATACCTCGATGGAGGGATTGCTCTGCTCTATGCTGCGGAGACACGATGGATACCCCGGATTAAAATAATAGGCGTCTCACAGTGAAACAATCAGTGGCCGGGATATGCTGCATTGGCCATCCTCCACCACTGTCACATGTGGAACGGTACTGTAAGGCAAAACAACGGAGAGAAGCGAGGCCAACCAATCCTTGAATATTAATAAGCTTACAGCAGTTTCAGTACCTTCGGTCCTTCAGCCTTCTCTTAGAGGCAACATGATATTCTGCCTCTATTAATGATCCAGCTCGGCCCTGCTCCTCGCCTTTTTCTCTTCCAAGCTTCTAAGAGGTGAACTCAAAAATTAAACATCACGCCGAGCGTCAGTGCCTGTTGTTTACGCCCGATCCAGCTCTTTCAAGCACCAGAACTCCCCGACCCTACATTCTCAAAGCACATTCTCCCTCGTCTTTTCCGAAGGATCAACCTGTCAAAATGAAGCCAGTATTCCCATCGCCTACAAAGACTTGGCACAACGATGTCTATCCTGCTATCGACCCTACTCTACCTAAAAACAGCCACGCAGGTCAAACGGTTATTATCACCGGCGCAGTAAGCCTAGTCATCATTTTATTCAGGTCCAATTGAGGTTAGTTGCTGAGATCTAACGATTTGGATGTTGCGAACAGGGCAGTGGTATCGGCCGTGAAACAGCGGTTGCATTTGCCGCTGCGGGAACAAAGCACCTTGTGCTCATAGGCCGTTCTGAATCGACACTCGCCGACACGGAAAGTCTTCTTCCAGGGAACCCCAAATGCTCAATCTTCCAGGCCGACATCACCGATGAGGCCGCGATGGAGAAAGTCGCAAAGACCGTCGGCAACTGGGATGTGTTGATCCTCAACGCAGGATACATCTCGACTCCGTCGCCTGTAGCTAACGCCCGTCTGGACGACTACTGGAAGAACTATGAGGTTGGCCCCCGTACAAGCACTGATCCATTCAGGGCGAAGTCGCTGACCGCTTTCAGACGAATGTCAAGTCAATCATCATCGCCGCAAAAGCGTTCTTTCCTACGGCCAATGCCAAACGCGCTGTGGTACTGGGCAACACTGCTGGTGCAATTGCCCTGCCAACGAAACAGGTTGTTGGACTGTCGGGATACCTAACCTCGAAACTAGCACAGATCAAAACGCTGGAATTCTTGGCGGCTGAGAACCCAAAGATGTTTGCATGCAGCGTCCATCCAGGCATGATAGAGACCGACATCTTCTTGAAGTCGGGCGCTACCCCGGACATGTTGCCCATGGATACAGGTGAGTGGAGCGGGTGCTCGGCAGCCGAACAGGCATGAATGAAATTGCTGACTGTGCTTCTTCTAGTCCAGCTCCCGGCTCATTTCATGGTGTGGCTGTCGACACCCCATGCGCAATTCTTGAACGGAAAGTTCGTCTGGGCCAACTGGGATGTTGAGGAACTCCAGTCTCAGGCGAAAGAGATCGAGTCCAGCGACAAAATGAGTGTAACTTTCCAGGGCTGGCCATTTGCGAACATGGGATGATAGCCTGATTGAGCAGCATAGACTAGGTTAAAGCGACGAGGCATTGTAAGTAAATGAGCACAGACCGGGCGAACATGATGGAACACATGAGTCCGATGGAAACGGTTGGAAACACTCCAGCCAACAGAGCCACATAGCCAGGATTGAACAGCATGATTTGTAGCTAGCTATTAGCTTCACTGCGGGAGCATGAAAAGATGTATGTCCATGCGGGAGTTGACATCCTCACTGGCCTGTACTGTATTTTTGCATCAAAGAGGATTTACTCTAAACACCCTAGAGAAGCCATACAGATGTGATACTACCGTCTCTTGATGCCTAGCCCATAAGTGAATGGCTAAGACCTTGGTGCAAGCTCTTACTTGGGTTAAGTATTTAGTACTTGGTATTTACTAGGTGCCCGGTGCATGAGATCTCATACTCGAGGAGTTAGATTTGGTTCTTTGAATCTCAATTCCACTTAGGACTTCATACACTCTCTCACGAAGAATACTAGTGCATAGTCGACAGTTAAAAATCAGATATCAAGTCAGAATATGAACACAGGATTTGTGTGATGGCACACCGTGTCTGACAGTTGACGGTTGACAAAACAATCGTCCGATATCTGGAATGCTCCGATGGCACCGGCTACGTCTCAGCTGCGCCCCTCGATCAGGACCCAGATCTTACTGGCACGTTCGGCAAGGATAAGAACATCTGCAAAACGAGTCATGACTTTACCTCCGATTGTGCTACCACACATGTTTCATCAGGTATAAACGGGGGGAGAGAGGCCCTTTCCGCCGCCACCTTACCGAACCCCCCAATAGGCCGGGTCTCCACCACTTCTACCTGTCCTTTTCCATGTACTAGACGAAGTCTTTCTCCGTCTAACTTAGCGCGTGGTAAGAGGTTGGAGAAGGTCTTGTCAAGTATCGCATCGTTCAGACATTCCTGTTGCACAATATGTTTTATGAACGCCTGCAGTCTGATATATCTAGAGACCTCGCTATATCGTGTTGCTGAAGAGTGATCAATATTAAGATTTGGCAGAACAGAAAAAAGATCACTAAGAATACCCTCTTCTTTCTCAGAACCTCTCTTCCCTTTGATGATGGGTGATGACTATGCAAAGGAAAGGGCGAGCTTGAGAGCCCAGGCCAGACGTCGAGAAGAAGAAGCTGCCCGGCAATTTCTAGATGAAGACATCTTCAGCATCCGTCTGGAGAGTCGCCAATCACCAAGACCAGTACCGCAACAACAGTCCCCACACTTTGAACCCATACCACGAATCTCTCAACTCCGGCTAGACGCAGCTTCTCCTTCTTCTCGACAGGCACAGCTGGCTGGCTCCTCTGCAAGTTCGTTGCAGAGTGGCAGTCCGCTCCCCGGCCAGAGACACGCATCCGCCACCTTTTCTCCAGGCTCTTCCTATGATGACAGTCCTTCTTTCCAGCGCGGACGACCCACCGGCTCTTCGGTGGGTGTCAGCCCATCTTATTCCCGGCAGGGACAACTGGCTGGAGCCTCTTCAGATTCTTCTCCGGAAGAAGGAGGATGGACCAGCCCATCATCTTGGCTCACCAGTCTCATCCCGGGTGGGCAGCAAGTCACAGACCACTTTTGGTCTCATCACGTCCCAGATTGCCACTGCTTCCGCTGCCGTCCAGCATATTACACTCCCACGGGTGACTATATCATGAAACCTATTGTCGAATATTTCCGAGGTCCATGTCCCATGGGCTGTACGTGCCCGTACTGCCTAGAGCAAAGATCCAGATGGAAAGCGCAAAACAAGTGTCGAAACGATGGTCACAAGTTAGAGAGGCCCCTGCAGTGCAAGTCACGCTTCTGTGCGTGCAAGATCGGATGTCAGGAATATTCATGCATCAAATGCGAGCCCAGAGCGCCTGAGAATCCGATCCTTCGACATCTGGTGGCAACGCAATCTCCTGCTGCAAGCCAAGCATCTGGTGATCGTAGTGATGCTTCTCCGAGTGGGACTCCGAAAAGCCGGGCAAGCAGAAACTCAGCTACTGCGGATCAGGATCAGAGTGTCGTCAGCCGCGGTGATGCCTTGCAAAGTCGCCTGTCGACTGACAAAATACGACGGCGCAAGAAGTAAGCTGGGCAGGAGAGTGAAGGTACAATGTAATGCTTCCTGTTGTGGAAGCCAGAGCAAGTAAGCTGGAATGAGGATCTTCATCATCACTGTTGTTTATACTTACAGCATGTCAAAGAGGAGACTTGACGACAATATCATTATGCAAAGTCCTTTTACATCGTCTTTCTTGCCCTACTGCAGTTTCCTGCCAACATTGCAGCGATTGCCCCGTCTATCAGATCCACATCCTGTTACCAAAATGCAGATATGAAAAACCTACTCGTACCTTCGCGTGCGCATCTTGCTTGCAAGATATACTCCGTACTTACCCAGAACTAACCTAGTACATCCCCTTCCACATGCCTGCCCATTACGCACCATCCGAAGCTTGAAATGCAAATCCAGCCGTGATTCCCAGTAACGAGGCAAACAGGTTACTTATCACAGCACCCAACGCAGCCGAATCAATCCTATCCATTTGATCAGACACGTACACACCTTGAAACGCCTGGCAGACAGGCAAGCAGACGCCTGGCAGACACTATAGCATCAAAGGGCCAGCCCCAATCAACCGCGCTCCATAAGAGCAATCAGTCGAGTCATGGATGAACGCTGTTCTCTTTTGGTATTCTGCACCGAATCTTGACCGCGCCTTGGCACCCAATTGGGTTGGCCATTTTACTGTCTGCCTCAGGAATTAGTCACCCGGCTCAACTTCGGCTCAGCCTCTGCTCAGGCCGCATTACCACCGCTCCTGCTGCTTACCACCTTCTGTCCTAATGCTACTTAGGGGGACTTAGTCTGACATTGGAGGTGAGCTATGCATTTCAAACGTCCCCAGGTTCTCCCTCAAACCGACCATTCAGATATGGAAAGCGGAGGGCTAGAAAATAACTGCGAGATAACAGATGCAGGACTGTCGATTCTGTAGTATCGGCTCAGGGTCAGGTATTCTCAGGAACAAGGATGCAGCACAGGCGTGATGTAATATTAGGTCCTTGTTTTCTAGGATGTGTTAGCCTGGCAAAATAAACTGTCTTCCAAATCTTCAACCTTGGATGCTACCCGTGGTCCTTGTTGAGAGGAGGTTTCTTATAAGGGGCCACTCTCGTTACTTATGGGCCGCGTTAAGGGTGGCTCCCAGGGTTACTCCGGGGGGGTTCTTTCTCTAAAAGCCGCACGGGGGCTGAGCTTAAAGTGAGCTCCGTGCAAAAGTTCCCCAACTTGACCAGGCAACGATGAGGGTTTCAGGTCAATGAGATCCACACAGGACAAAAACGTGGTATTTGATCGCTTTATGGCGCCTAAACGTAGCGTTTCAGACCTCAGCCTACTCTCCACCTCACACAGCAACGTCCAATCATACTGTATTAGAAGGTATCCAGGCCCGCTGAACTGTGCACCCGCCACATCCCTTGGTCGGATAGCCTCACAGTTCACCAGCATTCAGCTTGACCTCAAATGACGGACCACCTGCACTCAAATTTAACCCTGCGATATCTCTCGTCTCCATGAGCAGTCCTGTTCCCTTTCACGCTGCAAGAAATGCTATCATGGCTGCAGCGACATCAAGTCGTAAGCGTGACCGGTTTCGGCAATTTTTCTCGACTCTCTGCACCCAGTGCACTAAGCTCAAACTCACTGCCGCAAACTTCTATTTATCTGACCGTAATTCTGCCTTGCGGCACCAGCAATTCGAGGGTTGCGCCAAGGATTTGCAAGAGTTTCGCAACGCACAATATTGCCCTTCCGAGCATGTGAAACACTGAAAACTGCGAACCCGGGGGCCATATTATGGGAACCTGCACATGCTCCGGGCTGAGCTCACGCCACTCAGGCGCCTCAAGGCTCGCCAAGCTGTGCTCATGATTGCACCGCGCTCTCAACTATATGCTGGCTGGACAGCGGACTCCTCCACCAACGGAAATCAGTCACATAGACTCGGATATCAAAGTTCTAGTGGCCATGGCATGCGTGCCAAGCAGACGTAGAGGGCGGAACAACACGATTCAGCTCGAAGAAGGCGACGAATTGAACGTAAGCTCATCTACTTAGCAGGAAGAAGCCCACTGTAAAAAAATGATAAGAGAGCCGCTAAAGTGCGCTTAGAGTTAGCCTAACCGTAAGATTGCTTAGAGTGCACCAGGATATATAGCTAAGGCATCTGTAATCTAATAAGATATCATTATTCACAACATTATGTGTCAAAATTATGGTCTTACTATGGTCAAAATATGCCTTTCTGATCATACTAATATGGTCTTTATTCGACAGAATAGTTGCCATTCCCACTAACGGCACTTAGCCCACATTTTTTATTACCCCTTCTCCTAGTAAGTAGTAAAGTACAAGGCGTTGGGGAAGCTGAACCTCGAACACGAAATGGCGGGGGAAGAGCTGAGAAGATCGCACATTAAATAAACATCTTGTGCTCCAGCGTCATGCCTTCCCCAGGTTCGACAACTCACTTTTCAGCCGTGCCACACTGACCCTCCATCATGAGCAAAGAGCAAGGCTTCAGTCGTAGAGCCATCTACCTTTCCCCTCTTTCAACCAGCGCCGATGGCGTGTGTGCTCTGCGATGCTACTTGAAGCATTATGGCTACCTTCCCCAGAAGCACGATACTTCAAAGGACACCTTTGACAAGGATTTGGAAGAGGGGTTGAGGAAGTTCCAACGTTACTATGGCCTCCAAACCTCAGGCAAACTTGACGGCCCCACAAAGGGACTGCTCACTCGAGGTCGCTGTGGCGCTCCAGATGCCACCCCTAAATCTTCGCTGGAGGCAAATATCGCCATTCCCTGGGGCACAAAGACACTGACCTATCACCTGGGCACCCCAAGCGCTGATCTCCCGAAAATAGACTGCTGGGCTGCCATCGAACGAGCTCTCACCACCTGGGAAAACGCCGGCGTTGGGCTGAAGTTCAAAGAGGTCAACGACGTGGCTAAAGCAAATATCGCCATCCACTGGGGACCGGCGGAAGATGCCGACCACAGCATGGTCGGAAACGTTCTCGCTCACGCCGACTTCCCTCCCGGAGAATCCATTTTGCGTCATCCGCGGGATCAACTACCCCTTCACTTTGACGACAGTGAACATGTTTGGGTGAATGGAACACAATTTAATGCTTTCGACATCGAGACAGTGGCGTTGCACGAAATTGGGCATTGTCTGGGACTGTTTCATTCGAATGTACGAGGCGCTGTGATGTTCGCATTTGTGGATGATAATTTCATGTTGAGGAGAGTGCAGCAGGATGATATCCTGGGGATTCAGCAGTTGTATGGTCATGGATGGCAGGAGGTAGACGGAGCGGGGACGCAGACTGCAATGGTTATGAGCGATTTGATTGATTCTAGAGTGGATGGAGGAGGAGAAGCGGCTGAGCAGCAGCAAGAGCTAATCCAAGAGTGATGCGGAGGTCAGGTATAGGCTCGGTCTTCAGAAGAAAGGGCGGAGAAGGATAGTCAAATGCTGATAGTCTGTATTAGGAAATATTGGTGTTTGCAGTACTCTCAAAAGTCCAATTGTTGTCTGTGTCACGAATGACAACTCATACATATATTAGAACGCCTGAGTCATGCGTGCAATTCGCATGATTCTCTGTCTTTTGGAGATGTAGGTGTTATGAACCGCTCCGCTGAGGTGCAAGTCCAAGAGGGGCTTCTGTCGCAGTAAGTATTATAGTAGTGGACTAGATTGGAGAGAGTAGACTACAGTCACGTGTGCTTAGGTCTCGAAGGGGAAATGAAATTAGGGGAGGTCAAGATTCGGGTGTGGATGTTGTGGCAACTGGCTGGACGCGCTGTGCAAAGAAGATAGGACCAGAAAATGGATGGCACAGTCTAATACATACATACATACATACATACATACATACATACATACATACATAGATGCCCCCCACTCCTATGCTACTCATCTGCACACCGCAACCCTCCTCCACGGCTCTACTTTGGTCAACCTGCAATGTGGAAAAGGACACATCCACCACTGTGAATCCCCAATCATGATAATTCAAGAGAGCTGTAGTTGGTTACACCATCTTTCTCTCCCAGTCTCCCCTTCCTTTTGGTTTCTCCTCTAACCAGCATCTCGTTTTTGCTATTTACCCACTCTCCTCGACTGGTGCTGTTCGTTCCCTCCTCTAGCCTAACCTCTTTGCGCCGTACTTCAGGCGGGGTCATCGAAAACCAAACGCATTGACTTGGCTTGCCTCAGCTCGGTCTCCTCACAAGGGTGGAAGGATGGAAGGAAGGAAAATATGGAGAGCTGCTCGTGCCCAGTCGAGGTCGAGATCGATGGGTGATTCAGATGGAAGGTGGAAGATGGAAGCGACATGGCTGTGTGTATGCGTATGTGTATGTGTACATGCATGTGCGAACAGCTAAATCAGTCAGTTAGTTAGTCGGTCGGTCAGTCGGTCGGTCAGTCGGTCGGTCAGTCGGTCGGTCAGTCGGTCAGGGGGCCTGCTGCTGCTGCTGCTGCTGCTGCGGTGCGAAGGTAGGTAGGTAGGTTGGGAAGGGGTTTGCATGAGCCCTAGCTACATAGCCTCGGCCACGGCCATGAATGGGGAGTTGGGGGTTAGGATAAAACGTGGACGAACTGGTTGCGGTGGTTTCGTTGCAAGGAGGGATCATGAAATACCGGATTTTTTGGTGCAAAGGGGGGCGTGCGCCTTTCTTGAGGGCTGGCTTATGATATGATTTTGTGTCCCTGCTGCAGCCCAGCCTGGAGTTATGCCAATGCAACAGCTTCGGTGATTGTAAAGCTAGCTCGCTCGCTCCCAGAGCGCCAACGAATGCATCAACCCCCTGGTCTTTCCCTTGATGGTCAATTACCCAGCCCAGCGCCTGTGCCTCTCAGCAAAGCTGCACCCAACACCGCAGCACGGTAAATCTCAGACCCCCGCCTTTCCATCATCCATCATCTCCGCTATCCACCCCTCCCCTTCTCATCTATCAGAACAAAAGCCCACCCAGCATCATCCCGCCCAACACCCCCCCTGCCAAGGGCATCCCCATCCCACCACCATAGCCATATCCATACGGCCTTCCATACGCATAATTCGGCCTCGGATACGCCACGAACCGATTATTCGGATTCGCATACGGTCCCTGCGTGTAGGGATTATACGCCTGATAACTGCCGCCTCCGTAGCCACTGCCGGGATAGATCAGGTTTCCATACGGATCCGTCCTAGGCGGCTCTACACGCATGGGCATGCGAGAAAGGCACACCAGAAGATGACTAGGACGATACAGCTCGTACTCTTCGAAATGATGACCAGGGTGTATGGGGATTCGACGGGCAGGATGATATGGGAATGGGTGTCTTCGAGCGTTTCATCTTGCGGCCGAGTTTGCCGAGCCCGCCGGTGGATTCATGGGTTTGCGGTTGAGGTCGGGGAGGGAGGTCTGGTGGTGTCGAGGAGTTTGCTTGTGGTGATTGGTGTGATTGTTGATGTGATCCTTTGTGAGTAGACCCCGCATCGGACTCATCGGCGCTACTTTCGGCTGCAATATCGGCGTGGTTTGGGGCCATAGCTGTTGCTTGGATTCGTTCTCTTTCTTCGGACGTTAGGGTGGAGAGGTATTGTTCGTCGTCGTAGGGATGGTGCCATATTGACCGTGGGGGGTTAGCATTCGTATCGACGAAAAATTGGTGACCCTCTTTGGCATCGTACTGGCGAACCCAACCTGGGGGTAATGGTCGAGCTTCGTCTTCCATGCTGCGGCGATGGAGGGCTGGGATGCCATTTCTCGGTACGTCGAGGTGGGAGGAGTGGGAGTAGTGGGTAGGCCTGCTGCTAGTTTCTGGTTTCTTTGTGTTTGCAGCATCCTCGTAGGCCGGTGGAGGAGCGTCCGACATGGGTGGGATGTTGTGCTGTAGAGATGGAAGGATTGACGGTGAATTGGAGTGGTAGATAGCGCACTTGACTTTTAGTTCTCAGTGTGCACGTAGGATTAGCGTTCCAGAGGGGACGAGGTCTTCAAGGGAAATAATGATACGGATACGGATACGGAGGAATATGAGGAATATGTGCAAGAATAGAAGGGAGTGCTGGAGGTAACTTATGACGAAAGAATGCGTCATCAAGTCTTAGAGCGCGTTAATGCGTTAACGCGTTGGCGCGTTGCAGTTGTGCCAAGTCTCATCATCCTTGGCGATTGTCTTGAAGTTCAGTTGCTAGCTAGCTAGTTGCTCGGAGAATCGGAGAATTGAGCTGCTTCTGTTGCAAGAGTTGGGGAATGACTGGTCCCGATAATGACTGGCAAAGTCATAATGGTTGTGACAGTCCTCTGCTCCAAACCGGCCGTCCATCTATATCCATCTATATCTATCTATATACATTCTTGCCCCATTATCCATATTATGTGCAATAGCGGTAATGTCTATGTCGTCAGAGTAACGCCTCATATTGCCCTCAAAAAGGTATCATCTTGGAAGAGCAAACCTCCCCTGCTGGCCCAAAAACCCATAGTACGAGAACTCCCGTGGCAATAGGTTTCTGCACACCCAATGCTCACCAGGTGAACAGCATCAATCCAGGATTCAAAACGATAGGCAACAAAAAGTGACTGGCAACGATAGTAACCAACGGCCAAATGGCAGTAAAGGCGTTGATGTGCCAATGATACGGCACCAACTTGCCAACAGGTCCAACACCACCCAAAACGATCATAGCGGTGATCATGAATATGCACCAAATGAAGGTGACCTTGAACTTCTTCAAAATGCGAGGGACTTCTTCAAAGAATGACGTGTCGCTTGCCTCCTTCGCGGTAGCACCCCAGGACATGTCAATGCTGAACATGTGCGAGAGGAGTGCCTGGGAGACATGAAGCGAGATACCACCTAGAAAAACCGTCAAGAGAGGTACCCATTTCAGGTTTTCGAAAACTGACACAAATATTAGCGAACTGGATAATGCAGAAGACGGATTCATGTTAACTTACGGGAGCCGAACAAACTCCTCTCTTCAATTCTGTATCGAAGGACGGCAAGAGCAAAATTGCCGAGAGCGCTGAAGACGAGAACGATAGAGAAATAGATCTTGAAGCTGTCGATATAGTAGAGATCAAGCCATCCGTTGTACCATCCAACCAGGAGGTAATTCGCCACGGTGAGTATCCAGGCACTGCCAATGGCATAGTAGGTACCGATATACGCCATGATCGTAAGTTTCGAAGGCAGAGGCATGTTGCTGCACATGAACCGTCGGAATAAAGGTGTAAAAGGTCCTCGGAATATCCAGTATCGCATGGGATGGAAGATCAGCTCGTTGCATCCGTAGGCATATTTCTCCCATCGAGCAAGCTCATCGTAAACAGTCAGCGACACACCTTCTTTGAATCCCTGACCAGCGTAAGCGGCAAGACGCAGGACATATCCAGTGGTTTGCAGTCGAAGAGCCATATCGAAGTCTTCAGAGACGGTGGCTTCAGACCAATATTTCTCCGTGACACCGTCGTCTCCAAGATATGCAATGTCTTGTACGGCAGACCAGCGGAGGAAAGCATTGTGACCAACGAATGGGGCAACGTCACCATTAGCCACCGCGAACTGAATTGCGGTATAGATCAGGTTGGTGAAAAATGTGATGCCTCTTTCGAAAAAGGTATCGGTGACGTTCATCACGCCAGAAGAGAATTGGATGATGGCCACCTGTGGTGATGCCTCCATCTCGCTCACAGCGTCTAGGAAGCAGTCGCTGGGGACACGGGTGTCAGAGTCGATAAGCAGGATATAGTCGCCGATCCGAACATTTCCTTCCGCCCAGGTGCGGCCTTCATCCTCCTCGATGACCTGCGAGAGTGCGTTGTCGTAGAGATCTCGCTCCTGTTGTTGCGACCAAACGCCTTCGCGTTGGAAGACGGCGAGCTTGTCTTCTACCCGAGCGCTCACATAAAGAGCATAATTCATGTTCGAAGCTTTCTTGAATTTGCCCGGTCGGATGAACGCCTTCTCTCCGTCGGCTGGCTTGGGGTTGTGCTTTGGACGAGCAACCCAGCCGATATTGTGCTCTTCGTAGTATTCCCGCCGTTGCTGAGCGTCTTCTGGCGAGATCAACTGCATACCATCATCGTTGATGAATATGTTGGCCGAGCCACCCTGCATTTCGTAGGTAGAGATTGCTTCCTTGATCGATTTCACGGTTGGATCAATCACAGACCAGAGACCCTCCTTATACACCGGACACTGGATCGTGACATGGGGTAGCGTTTCATGGTGTATACGTGGCGGAGCTGTTCCGGAGAAGAACTTGGTGTTATCGGTCATTTGACTGATGGGACCTATGATCTGCGCGACACAGCCAGCGAGGGATTGCATGAAGAACTGTTATCATAGTCAGCTTCGGCAGCAAACGTGTCGTCTGGCAAACATACCAGAGCGAGCCAGATTTGGAGTGGAACAACGACCACAAAAGCTAGCCTTAACCACCCCTTGTCCACTGTCACTTCAAGAGCAATCTGCCTCCATCCAGCTCCAAGCGCTGCAATGACCAGAATGAGCGTGATTGCTGTCAGTACTGGCTGGATGAGCACAATCTTTCGAGGTGCCTCGGCCAGACCTTCTTCGATGTGGCCGTCTTGTGATCCGTAGACTTCGTCAATGTAAACACTGGGCGCACGGCTTCCCATCTTGCTCGGAGCTTTGCTCGGGACCTTGCTTGTTACCGCGGTACTACCCTTTTCATGCTCCTCGTCGTCCTCCCATATCATCTTCATGAGCTGGTCTTCTACGTTTTGGGCTCGAGATAGAAGATGATTTGGGTCATCATCCCACACGACCAACATTGAAGGTTCTTGGATGAAGGCTGCAAAGTGATGTTTTTGGCATTCCGGAAGGTAGTTAACGTTCGGCAAAACTTGGATCCGGAGACCATTGTCAAGGGGAACGTAGTGCATGTCGGTACTGCGAAGGAAAAGCTTGATGACCTGTGTATTGATGGTCAAAGCACACTGTAACCATCAGCTTTGGTTTCCTCCAACACGAATGGCTCGGTACACACCTTCACATTAAGCTTTTTGATAGAATCATAGAAGCCATTCCTGTGCTGCACTAGTTCTGTCGGGCAGGAGATATAGTCGTCTCTTGCCTTCTTCATGATCACTCCCTCATCCCACCCTCCCTGCGTCCACATCCTCTCCCGTTGCTGGTGATAAAGCCAATTCGACATAACATCAGCTTTCATGTCTGCCAGTTGCGGTGAGGTGCTATTTCTGAAGTCACCGCCAGGATACGCTGGCCGCGCTGGAGACCTGACAACCTGCGAGGTGTTTGATGATGGGATGCTGCTGAGCTCAACATTATTTGGAGCCGCAGCGACAGGTGACTGCTTCGAGCCAAACTTCATCGAAGATAGAGATGGAAACCCAGAGGGCTTTGACCGTGCTGGTGCCGTGACAGCGGCAGCTGGTTTCTGGGGAGGTGCATCTGTGCCGGCCGGATGAAAGTAGTTCTTGATGCCCATTTTTGGCCAATATGGGTCAGTAATGTGTGAGAAAAGAGAGTTCTATCAACACACGGAGCCTGTCCTCGAGGCCGCAGTAGGGTACTCGAGGGTGAATCAACGAAAGACTGGGAGCACGAAAACGAGTGACAAGGCAGTGTGCTGATGAAAAAGGAAAATAGATAAAGCAATTCGAAGACAATCCACTTATCAATCCCACGTATCTCAAATGTGAATGGGACCTGAAGCAGATTAACTGCCAGGGGTACCGGATTGGGCAAGCGTGTACGGAGTGAGTCCAGTCCAGGCGGCGGCTGCGTTGCCACAAAACGGTAGATCAGCCCACCCAACAGCTAGCTCGTGACCTTTTCTGGTAATCATCTTCAAGATCCTCCTTGGTAGCATCTAAGTGATCAGAGTCAAATGGCATGGTAAGTTTGCTAGGCTGCTAGCTAGCTGCAGCGATCCCATATATGAAAGACCCAAATGGAACAACGTCAGCAACGCCACTTTGCGGAAGTATAGTATAACGCTTGTTAGCCTGGATCTGGACTCGCTGGGACAGGAACTGATCATAGTGGTTATGTCACATACAACTATGGGATGAGGGTTCAAGCTTTCCCAAAACGCCTGGGTTCTGTAGATACGTTCAACGACATTAGCAAAGACAGCCAGATGAACGAGCACTGCCATTTGGTAGGGTCAAATTCAGGGCGCTTGAGTATCGAGCGCTTTTTGCAAGGATGATACCAGGTTGTTCACAATACTACGTACAGCTCACAAACCTTGTACGGCGCCCACATGGCACATCGAGATCCAGAACGGGGAGACATCCTTCAGGCTGAAGTGGGTCTTGCGAAAGTGCTGTTGGAACGGTCGACGTCACGATGTGGTTTAGCTGAGCGCTGTGAGATCCATGGTTGGCAGAGGCTTAGCACACATCCCAAATATGTGAAGTTTTTGTCAAGATTTGAGCTAGAAAGTGACAATAAGGTTCGAGCCAATGTGCCGTCCTTGAAGCGGTCTTGGCTCACCTTGGTAACACTGCGTTATGCAGTCCCCTACATGGCGACTCAACAATTTCTCAATCCTCCTTTCGAGGTGATGTCTTAAATCTACTCCTTGCGTAGTGCGACTGGACAACCATCCGGTTGAATTTGTGATCAAGGAAATCTGTCAGGTTTAGTCTTTGGAACACGGTCTTCCCATCAGCCAGATGATCATGTTCTGCTTTTGAGGGTCCGACGGGAAAGACCGGTAGCGTTGCGGTTCTGCTACGATATTATTCTAGCGAATTCCTGGTCCTTTGGGCGGAATTTCCCGATCTCAGCTTAGCCAGGTCTTCTGACTTGGGAAGTGATTGATTGAAGGATCGGAGATCATTTGGCAAAGAATTTCATGCCACGTTATTGAATGCATGATGCATTAGTGCGCTGGGCTACTGCGGCAACCCTGCGGGTAATGAATGGCAAAGCAATTGATCGAGAGCATTTAGAAGATAAGCCTGGGTTGCCGAGTCCCAGCAAGCTTTCTTGAGCTGGATTGACGTGATGTGTAAGTCTATGAGCGTTGTGGTATGTCAATCAAAATTGAACGTTTCGAAATGCGGAATAAGATTTGTAAGAATTTATGGCTTCAGAATGTCAATGGTATTGTCTGAAGACGGCTATCCCCCGTTAGCTCGCTAAGCCACCAAACTAGTTAATGTACTAGTATGCAGTGACAGACACGTTACGCAAAAAGCAAGGGTTTCACAGCAGAATCTAAGGTACGCCCATTCTCATAGGCCAATGTATTTACAAATTCCAACCTGTCAGTGTCAATTGCATGTACTCCACCTTAGTGTTCCAGACACCCGGATATCCAGTATGCGAGAACAGGTTGCGCAGCGGCAGCCTTTTGCTCCGGGTTGTGTCTTTGAGACTTGCGAGTGCTCAAAGTTTTCGATCAAGGGAAACCCACCAGCAGGCAAAGTCTATGTTGAATTCTGGATGCTGAATTTCCACGTCCCTAAGTTGTACTACTACGTATGTAAGTACCTGTGGGGGCGGTTAGCCAGCCATGGTCGATGTAATCCACATATACTCCCGCCGATCTGTATCTGGATGTGCCTCTAACCTACTTCTCACCCTAGGCATTGCACCGCACATCCGCAGGGGATGATTTCTAAAGGCAAGCTTCATCGCCCAAGCTCAGCTTCCAGACTCACACATCTAAACTGATAGATTGTATCTGGATAAGACATTCTGCAGATGGATGCTAAATAAAGCCTGAGTACTACCGGGGGGGCTGAAGTAGTGTTAGCTCAGGGCTAGTATCTTTACCTGTAAGCCCTCTCTGTACAAAACAGCTATTCCTAAATAAGGTTAAATGTAATGATTTGACTCATGTGAATGGATGCACACAGTGCAAGCTTTGTAGTGACGAATCATAACACTGTATCTGCGTAATGAGAACTAGCTGCAACTAGCACCATACTAACATTACTTCAGGGCCCCCCCATAGTAAGGAGATCCAAGAAGACTGCTGATCAACACACCTGCGTGCACATATTCTCTAGCTCAATAAGTTAAGGGCACGGTTCCAGACTTCACCACATTCGCAGGAAAACTTATGGTGTTCTGGCGAGTTTTCAAATGTAAAGCCATACCACTACTGACATGAGATTGAAAGCAAAGGAGTAGCAGTGATCTTAACATCACTCACGCAATGCGTTTTACCTTATGGTGATTGTTGCCAACACCCTCATGGTGCCTGCGCAGTTTTGTCACCAATTCCGCCAGTTGCCGTCCCGGGTGCTAAATTAGCATTTTTTTGGCTTCCAAATCTTTGTCTCATCTGTCCGGATCCGTCCAGTCCATGGGAATCGCCCTTCAGGTTCCACCAAATTAGGCAACAAGCACTGATTGAGTTCGTTAGGTCAGAAGCCTAACTTTCGCACTAACTCGGTGAGGTCCAGTGTCCAATTAAGATCGTTCCAATAGTGAAAATGGCCGATGCATCCCCGGAGAATTAGGTTTAAAGAGTGGTGAAAATGCGGAAAGGGGGTGATAAACGATCCAGATCTTGCGGATCTGGATACGGAGTTTTATTACTGGGGACGGTTTGATGTCATGCAAGAACTCACTTGTCTGCGGCACCGAGTAGCTGCGATGTGCCCTGCATGCGAAGTAGATGGCAAGTACCTAACAAGCCTATGACCTCGTGGGAAGTCATCCGCGTTCCAACTATGCATTGTACTTTGGGGGCACCCGCCCGAATTTTAATTGTCACCAACTATCACTTATATCTGAAAACCGGTTCCGTGTATGCCCCAACGCCCGGAGATATCTCAACAAAAGTGTCAACCTCATGGTCGGGAATACGGTTGTGGCTTCAAAGTATGTTGCAGTACCAAAAGAATTCCTAAGTCATGAATGTGAAACTGTCTTGGAGATGGGACGACATGATAAGCGCTGTAGGTGCGATGGTTCCGAGCTTGGGTATGTATCTACGTAGTAAGAAGGTTGGGGCTTGTTCTAAACAGGCTGTCCGCTGGGGTGACTCGGTTCAAGGCCTTGTGGGAGTCTCGTGTGAAACACGGCGATTGCAAACTCTCATGGTTTGCTCGATGGAGACCGTGGTTGGTTCAGGTCTTCCAGAAGCCACTGCTGTAGCAACTCACAGAGCAAGCTGTCACCGGCTCCTTCATAAGAACACTTAGATGTGATATTGCATTTTGGAAAAGCACACGTGAGTACAAAGGACTTCGGTTTTGGGAGATCTTTGATGCGTCCATGTGTGCTCATCTTCATTGCATCATCTATATCATCGCTATGCTCGCTAAATCTTCAAACAAGCACGACCTGCTGTCAGGGCAGTTCAATCAAAAAACTTCTTGAACGCTGCCCTCTCCTTCTTCTCCCTTTCACTAACTCTCTTCTTCACCTTGGTCCGCTCGTTGGCGATGCCGGGGTCGTTCCCTGCAAGCTTAGCAGCTTGGTCCAGATCCTCCAGCGCACCCTCATCATCCTTCAGTCCGATCTTTGCTAGCGCACGCCTGTAGTACGCCTTGCCCTTGTCAACATCTTTGACATCTGATGGTGCAGCTTCCAATGCGAATCCAGCCCATTTCTGCGCTTCCTGGTACCGCTGGGATTTTGTAGCTAGTAGCGCGGAGTTACTGTGCAGTGTGAACTTGAGCTGCCTCATCTGGCCTCCCAGCTCAGGTGGATCAGAGTCGTTTGTCTCAGGGTATTCATTCAGATAGCGAAGTGCTTTCTGATATTTTTCGATGCCTGTTTCGTTATCTCCAGCCTTGAATGCTTTGTTCCCCATCTCCTTGAGTTCTGAAGCGATCTTGAAATACTCTGATCCCTTCAGATCGGCACCCTGGTCATCAGGAAAATCCTCGTACGGGTCTCCAGTGGAATCTGGGGCCTTCTCTGTTGCCGAATTAAAGGCTGCGCCAGATAATTCGCCGCAATCTACCACTTTAACCTCCTGCTGGGGTGTGTCGCTCTGTGTGGGCAGATTCTCGATCTTCCTAACGATATTTTTCCCGTTGAGGACTTCGCCAAATACCACGTGCTTGCCGTCGAGATGAGGTGTTGGTACCGTCGTAACAAAGAATTGAGACCCGTTGGTGCCTAGAAACGAGGCAAGGTAAGTACATGTGGCATGTCCAAGAAAAGCGCATGGCCCTACCTGGTCCAGAATTGGCCATCGAAAGCAAGAACGGCTTTTCATGCTTGATTTCAAAGTTCTCATCGTCAAATTTTTCGCCATAGATGGACTCGCCTCCCGTGCCATTGAATGCTGTGAAGTCACCACCCTGGATCATGAAAGACTTGATGACTCGGTGGAAGATTGACCCTGGGCCTCGCCTTAGTGCGCGATAGACATCTTTGGAGGCTATTCTCCAAACCTTTGTAGCTCAATAGCTGGCCCTTTTTCCCCACACCTTTCTCGCCGGTACAGAGCGCGCGAAAATTCTCGGCTGTCTTGGGAACGACTGTCTTTCCTGTTAGAGCTTCCTAATGGGTCGGGCGGGGAATGCAAACTGACCATCTTTGTACTACGCCAAGACGTCAGCAGGCATGTAGACGATATGGGAGTGGAGTAATAAGCTTACAAGCTCAAAGACTATCCTGCCTTGTTTGACACCACCAATCTCAATGTCGAAGTAGACCCTTGGGCGCTCTGTTTCTTGGTCAGTTGGTTGTACTCGATCAGTTTGCGGGCCACGAGAAAGGCATACTAGGTTCTGTCATTTCTGAGACTCGACTAGGGCTGAGTTATGAAGACTTTTCTTGGGCAGCAAAGCTGAGAGACAGTAATATTCTGATAGAAACAAGAGCGAGCCTTGTGGTGAGAAAACTGTTTGAGAAACTTCTAGATTGGCTTTCAAGGATCAGGTACAAGCTTGGCATCTCCACACTGCGACAATTGACCAGCGCCAAGCCAAATCATTATTATTCTCACAGCTTTTGGAGATGATCTCTAGGACTCTCTGGTTCGTCCCTTCTCCACTTAATTTACAATCAACCCTCATCGCCCATCTACACTGATATCCTTCATCTTCCCCTCCGAGGATCTCTTCACATTGTGATAGCCAAAGTACGCCAGCAGCCGGAAAAGACAGCGATTCTGGCATGAGTCTGACATCGATCCAGTCCAGCACAGTCCATCTGCATCTTAGATAGAAATGCCCATTTGCCTGAAGTACTGGCACACCCGTAGCATCTTCCAGACCCTCTAACATTCAGCCTTCTACTCGAGGAGGCCTTGGTTCATCTGTTTCTTGGTTTTCTTCTTCTCCATCATGATCTCCACCCATTCTTCACAAGCAGGACACCTTGAGTTGACGACGACAACCCGTTCGCGAGACCTTTTGCATTGCAAGGACCACTTTGTCCCCATACTCAGCAATCTCATTCGGTAAGAAGGACAGATCAACTTGTGGTGTTCTGTATGCGCAGGAGAGCACCGCAGGTATCTTGTTTCGATGTGAATGCACATTTTGGCTGGATTTGGAAAGAAGTAAAAAGCGTTGCTGGATTCTGTTCGGCTGAGCTGCTGAAAGACCACGACGGTGCTGCTGCATCTTGCGGCTCTTTTTGGTTTCATCCCTCGGCAAAGATTATACGCTCTTTCACTCCGTATCAGTGACTCAGGACTGCGGACTGCCGCTGCTTGCCGTGACCGAACAAACCATTCTTCCATTCAAGGCATGGATAAACACTGCAAAGAATATTGAAAACACGCCATGTATCACAAACTTACTATCTCTTTCCCATAGATATTTCTGAAAGAAGAATGCAATATTCAGGGCGCTTATATAGCTACCTATGTCTAGAGATCGATAGATATGAGGAACAACAAAACCTCATGTCCTATGAGCAATCAAGGCGAGAGTAAACCATCAAGGCAGCAATGGAGACCTACGCTAAGCTCACGACGCCCAAAGAACCGATTTCCTACATAGTAACAGCTGTGGAAGTACAGTCCTGAAGAAGGCAGCTGCCCCTACTGCATCCATTGAGTCCACTACCCAGGCCCTGCAGCAGGCGCTTCATGCATGCACTGCGATATATTGATAGTGGCTGTTCATGAAGGTGGAGGAACGGCCTTCCGGTGGTGGGGTCGGTGGTGGCGAGGGAGGTGGGGTGGGTAATGGGCCAGGGCCCAGTTCAGAAAATAAACCAGCTACAAAGTCTATCACGTTAAGTGATATGGACACAGCTGCTGTAGGCGGTGGAATCTGAATTGGTGGGCCTGTCAGAGTCATGCTATTTGCTGGATTGGGCGATGGCATTGGTCCTAGCTTTTGAGGACGCGCTTTGAGCCGCAGACTGGGGCCAGGCTTCTGGCCGGTGAGGGCAGACTGATGGAATTGGTCGTGGTTGTTGAGGACGCGGCTTTGGTTGAGGCTTTGGCCCAGGCCTAGGATTCGGAGCACATGTGCTTGGTGGAGGGGCATCGGCATATCTTGAGAACTCTTCAGAGCGTGATATTGAGGAACAGGGAATCGTGTTGTTAAGTGAGATGCTATAGAGGGTGCGTTCGACGAAGCAACTGCTTGGCCCACGTTTGGTCTGCCAGATTTTAGACCCAGAAGGTTTTTCGCCTCCTTCAAGGCTGTCCGATGGTGATCTGCATCCATAGCGTTTGTGCACGTTTTCGCTCTTCTTCTGAGGTTTGACGAAATCTGTGTGGTAGTGCGATGTGTTGACGACAGTGCCGTTTTGATCGTGCTGAAAAGCTAAGAATCGTCCTTCTCTAAGTTCTACATCCGCAAGATCCATGCCGAGCAGCTTTATATAATACTGGGTGACCATCATTGTTCACATCGGCGTTTGTCGATGATGTAGAACGATTGGCGGCTGCGACTCCGCCGATGCGTTTGCGAAACAAAAGAAGAAATGCTAGTAGCAGACACAGCCACAACTTGCCAAACAGACTGAACCATGAGTCGGGTCATGGCATCGCGCCGGTGGTGATGGTGGGTTGTTGTACGCGTGTATGACTTATTGCAATATCGTCTTAGCCGACAACGAAATCCGAAACTTGAAACTTTACCGCGTTTGCAACGAAGCGCTAGTTTAGAAGCTGCTAGGAGCGAGAACTGTGCAGCTTGCCGCAAGATAAGGCGATATGATGCGATGCAAGGTTTCATTTCACAAGGAGGGATATTGTGTCACCATCGTGTTACTATCGTGCCCCCATAAAGATTCGATATTTGTGCACCCCTCTTCACCCAGTCGCTCGGAGGTCGGCAAAGTCTCTGAAGGGCGGCCCCTGTACTTTTCCATTACTATTAAACTTGATACCTTCCTTCCTGAGTAGCTCAAGTTTCTCGCTGGCATTCTCACCATCCGCGCCCCAACTGCCGCCAAACCCACCAATGCTTCCGTCACTCGCAAGGACACGGTGGCAGGGCACGTCCGGCGCAAAAGGATTGCTACGCATCCCGTTTCCGACAGCCCGCGCTGAGGAACCGAGGTAGTCAGCAAGGGCAGCGTAAGTGGTATAGCGGCCACCAGGTACTGAAAGCAAGGCGGCGTAAAGGCGTTTACGGTAAGGAGTCAAGCCTAAATGGGCGTTTATCCTATGAAGTGTTAGGGATAAACCCACCTTGCCATCATTCCCTAGTGGAGGCGAGGGAATACTGTCAGACTGGTTTGGCCTTTGTGCAAAGCTCAGGGTAGACTGTTTGACCGAGGTCTTCGCTCTTTTGGGGCGGTAAACGGAGGCATCCTTGGAGTTCTGCTCAGCCTTCTTACGTTTCGGCATGCTCTCGTTACGAGCGAAAATTGCCGGAAGCGGGGGGATTTTCTTGTCTCGATCTCTTGTCTCGGAGATTGGAAGCGCATCTTTATACTTTTTGTCCGGAATCCCACGCACCTCCAAGCTCTGCAAATCCAAGGCAACAAGATCTTCCTTGCCATCTTTGATGCGCTCTGCCATTTCAATAGCCTTGACCAGCTGCTCACGCGTCATGTTTGTGACAGCAGGCCGGTTCAGACGTTTGTCCCACTGCTCCCGCCCTTCGCCAATGGTGTTGTCCAGGATAATCCTTGCGAAACAATGATCCAGAGTGACAGGCCATTCTGGCTGCGCCGCATCGCGGTTGCGAGCTAGAGTGGGAAGGGTCTTCGAATACAGTTCTCTCCAAAGTCCCTGTAGTCGCTTGACTTTAGCAGCCTCCGTGTTTCCAATCATTGAAAGTGCTGACTTTTTATTAATAATCAAGACCTCAAATGTTCAGAGCAAGAATGGCGAAGTGCCAAGATACACTAAATGCGTCTCTTACTAGTACCACTGGCACCCCCTCCTCCTACTTATTACCTATTTACTACGGCTACTAGTCGAGTTGCACCGCACTGCAGCTGGATGTTTAAATGGGAGCAAGATCAAGATCACAGCCAAAGAAATTTGGAAAGGAACCGGTGCCACCTCTGTTTCTCCTCAAGGAGCAGGCAAGGGGGAACGCCAGCTGGTTTCCTACATGCGGAGAAAGTGGTTCTACAGCTCCTTGAGGGAAATCGCCTAAATTTTCGTACATGCATTGTGAAGACCAATGTATGATATCTCAATTTGGCATCTGGCCTTGACCTGAGAGAAGGGGGAATAGATGGATCATTCCAGGCCTTCGTCGTCAAGCCAAACGTCGTTCACGGGAAATGATGCCAGGATCTGAAGATGAGTTCTGTGTCGCTATCCCATTAAGTGACTCCGCTCTGCACGCTGCCACCCAAGAGGGTACCGTCCTCTGATAGACATCGAAGCTGCGCCATTTTATCGTACCTGGAAAGTACAGCCAAAGGCGATGAACTATCCACTGTGCTAGCCGGGGCAACATTCAATTGGCTGATCATTTTTCCCTCGATCGGAAGGACACGAACACCACCATTGGGTGTAGTCCAGAAGACTTCTTTCTGTCCCGGAGACCTCCAAGCAACGCCTCGAATTGCTCCCACAGTATCAACCCACCATACTCCATATGACCGTCGAACAAGCACAAAGCAGCCACCCTACTATTACACGCAGCCTTGTAAGTCGGAGCTAACGCGTGCCTGTTCCAGCGGCTGTTGCTAGTGATCCAATAAGCGGCTTCAACACTACCATATTATCCAATCCAAAACACTTCAATGTGGTCTTCGCTTCGAGAGACAGCAGCGACTTCGCCTTCTGGGGAAGCAGAACAAGGCGACGAGATGGTACAAGCCTTCCAACCACGCTCTTCTTGCCATACGCGGCCTTCTACAGCGCCGTCAGGCGTGACGAAACACACCTCCATATGCCGTCCATTACAGCATATATGGGCGATGTTGCTCCTGGGGGCAGGAGAGGCAGAGAGAGGAAGAGAGAGTAAGTTCATAGGTAGGGTGTACCAAGACATCTGGGAATGGGATCCGGAAAAGAGCTCGTATGAAGAAGAAGCATTTTGAGATGGACGTAGGAAAAGCTATTTGAGGAAGAGAGGACACAAATATCGGACCTGCAAAAAGAACCATTGACTCAACACATTGTGGGCGGTGAGACGAGGTTCGGTCAACCTTCTGTCATATGCTTCATACCTAACAAGTCACCGAGGTAGCAAACATCACGAATTGGTCCACAATTGATCCATGCTTTATACCCGTGTATCTTTCCTGAAACACACCGCGAAGGCGGATGCAAGTTGTCATCCAAGCCGACTGTGAGCGGCAACATGCATTTCGTTCGTTTCTGCTACGCTGTTGAAAGTTGTTGCAGAACGACGGAGTGGCATTGACGGTGGAAAAAGTGTCCAATGCTTCTGCCGCAAGAGTGGCCCCACTGATGCCTCGACGCGGCGCCTTTTCAGCAGGTTCCCTTCGATCTAGTGCTCGGCTACCTGGCCACAGCAGGCTCGGCCATCTTCACCTACTTGCTGGATTTGCCTAGAAGTCTACTAAGATTGATCAAGGTCAACCTAGCAGAAGACGTCACGAAGACCCGTCAGGTCGGAGGAGAAAGCGAAAGAGAAGAAAACGTGTTATCGCAATGGCTCAGAACACCCATGTCACCGCACAGAGCAAGAGAGGGCCGCTAGAGCAAGGACGTCGAACATGCCGTGTGCCGGAACGGATCAAAATGAAGGTCAGACACGATCTGATGTTGAACAGCTATATCCAATCTGGTCTCGAACAACATTAGACTGTCCACTCTCTTGGAGCGGGCCTGATGTTACATGTGAGGCTCCTGGTCCATCCGAATCGGCCTCAAGTTACAAAACCATCTGTGCGCGTCTTTATTGACATGGCCAGATGGGGAAGCGCGGTGGCGCTCAGTAGTTACTACGTAGTTAGTGGCAAGAAATCGGATGTGGCTAGGAGATCTGTAGCCTGGATTGGCGATTCCACTTTTAGTCAATTCGCGTACTACGTAGTCAATCCGCGTCAGAGATTCACTTCACAAACAGGAATTTTCAGCCTCCAGGTGATTTGAGCATCTCTTGTAATGCTCTGCGATCAAAGTACAGTCGCACCTGCACGTGTACTCTCTTTACATCCAACAAATGCTCGGCTGTGCAAGGACAAAGATGTCGACAGGGAACTCGCACTTAACCAAATCATGTCCATACCCTGCAGAGTCGCTTCCAAGACGAAGACCCACTACGTGGAGATGTCCTTGATCAATATTACGGATGGATTCCCGAGAATATTCGGCCTCTCTCAAAAGAGGTTCATCAATTCCAGTGCCCAGGGAAGTCGATGGTGGTACTGATGAGAGAGCCGAACCCCGTCTCGATAAATCCGCACACAATGACCACTTAGGAGAGCCATTAACTAAACGTGATAAAGCACGAGGTTTTGTACGAAAAGCTAGAGAAAAGGCCATAGATCTCGTCACTCCGAATAACAAGGACACCCTCGATCCTAAAGATGATAGGGCGGAAGATGCAATTGACCAAATCGCTTGTGATCCTGCGTTCAACCCTTCGCTCGTCTTGGATCAAAGTCCTCCAAAGCTCACCAAAGCCGACCGCTCTACCGTGAAGTCGGAGTTGAAGTCGGTGGCCCAGAGCCTTGTTCATCCTCGCCAGACTATCCAAGGCAAGGCCACCAGATCGGCCGCCGCCAAAATTTCCAGAGCTCAACGCCCTTTTCTATCTGCAGAGCAAGACAGAAATCTCCTCGCAGCACATGATGAGCTGGACAGATTGGCGTCAAGTAGATCTTCTACACGTGCTCAGACTTCAGCCGAGAGTGGTGCTGAATCAAGCGGGGAGGAGAAAGGCGCCAAACAGAAAGTCGAAAAGCTCGAGGAGCAGAGGTCTAGTTTGCAAGTGGCCTGGACGCTTGGAAGGCATGTTGACAGAGTCAAAGTTGTGCAGGCTAGGGTTCCAGAGTCCCGTTCTTGGGATAACTTCGTGGAGAAGACTCCCTCAGGAGAGCGAGGTCGTTTTCAATGGGAGCGCTGGCTAGGCTATCAAGCGCTCTACTATACGCGTGGTTTCACTGCGCGCTACATTGATGACTTCGACGAACTTCCATTTGACATGGAGGATCTCTCGAGGATTGTTGAGCGCCTGGTACTTGTCAGTACTCCCTGGCAGGCTTGGCTCATGTCGATCCGCCAGATCTACACTTGGGAAGACCCGAAACGTACGGGCAGGTGGTTCGCGTTATTCTGTTGCTTGTGGTATACCCAACATATCATGGGGTTTGTCTTCGCAGACATAATCTACACTGTCCTTAAGAACAAGTTTCATCCCAGTTCGGTTGAGTCGGTCCGAGAGTCAATGAAGCGTGGTATCGATCGTGAAGCTCGAGCTCAGGCATGGGGCGAGCTAGTGGAACAGCATGGCCGTAAGGACTGGATCGAGCCTTTGCTCGATGAACTCGGACCATACATTCAGTTACAGCTCGGCGACTTGACGGACCTTCTAGAAGTTCTAGCAAACTTCTACAGGTGGAGGACGCCTTGGAAGACTGCCGAGACACTTTTCTTCTTCGGCTGCTGCCTGCTCATCACCTTGCTGACTGATATGGCATTCTGCATGAAGGTTTTCTGGTTCATCGTAGGCGGCTGGTTCTTCCTGTGTTTTCCCATCGCTAGCAGATACCCGAAATATCGATACCTGGTGGATCCGGCGAAATGGATGTTCTGGGACATTCCAACGGATGCGGAGTGGAGTATCGAACTTCTGCAAAGGAAGACTTCATTTCAGCAGAGACGGATCGATCGAAGACAACAAAATAACGACCATGGTAATCCTGCGGACAGTGACAGTGAAACGTCAAACTCAGAATATGAAGAAGACCCGACTTTGCCACGCCATAGCACTCCAGGTTTGGAAGCACCTCCTTACAACACCGAGACCTTCAAATTCCGCGCCTACCAACGCAACACCCGAGGCCACCTCCTCCTCACCCGCAGCGGCATCCGCTTCTCCTCCCGCTGCCGATCTCATTCCTGGTCAATCCCCTACCGCCACCTCACCGAAATGCGCAAAGCCAAGCCAGACGCCACAATCAAAGCCACCACCCTCGGCACCGCCAGAGCCGGTCTCCAATTCCTCACCACTACGACGGGCGAAGGATCCCAAACCAACGAGCCAATCACCATCACCGTCCCTCGAGACCGGCGGGATGAGATCTTCAATCTGGTTCTCGGCTGGAGCGGCTTGACGTGGCGCTCGGTGTGTATGGAGAGACGGAGAGCGGAGAAGACTGCGGGAGGGAAGATGAAGGAGCTTAGAGCGTTGCTGGTGTGAATTGCATTGCATTGAGGCTGGTTAGTCGGTGGATACGGGCATTTCTTCAGTGTCCATGTCTCCCCGGGTGCGTAGGGCGCAGAAGCATATGTACCAGAATTCTATGATACTGGGAGCGGCGCCATTGGGGCTTTTGGCGTATTCAAGCTGTCAGTCCAGCGGCGAATGCGTCTCTTGGCTTTCCTTCCCTTGTTAGATAAAGGGGCACCACTTGCAGAGACGGTGTTGAGCGTAGAAATGGAAGTCCGTCCCAGTATATACCTTTGGGACCGCGATTGAAAGTACGCGTTCATTGTTCCACACCTCCTTCTTGGATCCGTTGAAGCTTGCCGCCGCGTATGAGTGAGTTGGGCTGAAGTAAGCCCAAGGGCTTGGAGAATTATCTGTTTTCCCCTTACTCTATATTCCTTTCTGGATGGTACAGGCTTCGAACAATAATTGAATCTGCTCTACAACGGTTTTAGCCTCATAAGACTGCACCCTCCGTTTTCAAAGCTGCCCTGCGGGGAAATTTCTTATGCAGTCGCTGGAGCGAGCGTCCCGCTTCCTCCCGATAGCCAGCTCAATTCAGTTCCAGCAATGTTTCCATACCGATCGATGCCAGCAATTCGCCACACAAGATATCCTGACTCATTGGTGATGTGGCAATATGCCAGATTCAAGGTCTGGGACTCGGGGACGCTGCGCTACCAAAAGTCAGTGCCGGAGTTGCCGAACCACCAGCAAACAACCTCGGCGACGCTCCCTGATTGCCCAACCAATTCGAGAAAGCGGGCACATCGTTCGACAGCCCAAACATGGCAGAGGGCGGATTGGCTAGCTTCTCCACCAACAGCACAGCCAATGCGCCATCACTCGCAACCAGCTCCCTGACGTTTTCGTGCTTGATCATCTCCCTTGCGTGCTTGGCAATTGCGTTGGCCAGCTGTCCCTTCAGCTTCTCCGCACCGCGCTGCTGCAGCTGACTGATTTGCGGGTACCATTCTGCTGCCCACTGACCGTCGGCGGCGGTCAGATTAGTGATCTCTTTGGAGAGGTTTTGCATGCCCGTGTCGCGGATCTCTTCGAGCTCGTACTTGTCCCCCAGGATGAAGAGTTGGAAGGATGTTGCAGTGGTGAGGCCATGGTTCAAGATCTCGTAGGTGTATAGATATTGGAGCATGATACCTAGGGCGTTTTCGTCGTCGCACGAAAGGTCGATCTCGCGGGTAGACGCCTCCTGGTCAAATGCTCGTTAGAATGGACATTGGCCTTCTACAGATCATGTTCGGGCTTCTTCGCGGCTTCTGAGGGTCCAAGAGGTGTGGTGGGGGCTTACCGTAAATTGGCCTCCACATGCTGCTTCAAAGAACGGACATCTGGGACATAAGATTGCTCGATGGCACTTCCACTCGCGCGTCTTGCATTTGATGGTCATATCACTGTACTTCTCTTTGTTGAACAAGCTAGCTCGGAATCAGTGCTTGCATGACATAGAGCATGTTGGACAGAATCATTCGCGAGAGCGATCGCAATTGAGCGAAGCAGCCACGCGAGAGTTGAGTACAAAATATCGGGCAATCCCAGAAATTATGGATGATCAAGCCCTACGCAAGCGTAGAATGATTGTTTGCCAGCAAGATAGGAATCAGCCTTACTCATGCTGTGTTGCCTTCAAATCATTCCCCTGTTTCTTGGCTGGACCTTGAGTTGGAAACCGAAAGTTGTTCGAGCCAGGAGCAGAAGCCGGTGCAGAAGCATACTCCTTGGCAGACGCAAAGACAGATTCTGCTGGCTGATTGTATGCAATATTAAGGTGACCACCAAAGACATTCCTCACCGGGGGTGGGCTCTGAGCCGGTGTGTCTGTTTGAACACGTCCAGAACTGGGAAACATGGTGCGCTCAGCTGCTCTGTCACCAGTTGAGACGCGAAATGCTGGTGTTTGTACGTTGGAAGGCGATGGGTAGACGAGGATTGAGATACTAAAGCATCGAGTAGCAACTTGGGATGAAATACGGAGTACGGAGTAGTGGCGAGGCGACTGAAGTCAAGATAAAATGATTAGTCATTAGGGTGGAGATCAGAAATTCAATTCTAAATTCTGACGTCCAATCTCTTTCCCCATCTTCAACTCTCCTGCTCTTGGTCCAAGTCAAGATGGAGGCTGCATGAAACGAAGGTTGTTATAAGGGCGTTGCTTTTAGCGAGCTGCTTAGCCCTGCTGGGATCACTCCGCGTCGCCCTGCCTGGGAATTACATGTCTCCTGAATGACCGTACGGGCAGGTGAAGTAGCAGCGAGCTGCACCATGCATGTCGGATGCACATTTCATTCTCAACAAATTCAATTTTCCAATTGTGCATGCTGCTCGAGAGCCTGCGCAGTGCTCTGTTGCGGATAAAGGCACTCGAGGTGGCAGCTCAGAGCCCGTTTTGGATATACTACCAGGACGGCGGATGCAATCCGAAAGCTGTTTGTGACTGCGGGAAATAGTGGAAGCCTGAAAGAACGCAGCTTACGCAGATGGAGTTCTTACACATTGACGGCGCTCATCCGCCTATAAAGTTGTGGACATGAAGTGGAACGCTTGTGAGAGAGGACTGGGAACAGTGGGAACGACATCGCTAGCCTTGAAAGCCTCCATTTGCGGGTCTGTTTTCATTACAGATGTCGGCCGTTCCCCCAATCTTACACTTACACCTGCACCCAGAGTAATCTCTCGTTTTCCTATTTCTTTCCTGCTATGTGTTGATCGTGGTCGCTAACCTTGCGCTAATGGCAACAATACTTGCAGTTCGACTTAGGCCAGGTGAAGCGGGATTTTTAGACTTTGGACCTGAGATACGACATCAAGTCTATAGATTGCTCCTGGTAGACCGCAGCCAGAAGGTAATACCAGTCCTTTGTAACCCGTGTGGGCACCTCTGATCGAGATGAATTTACAAATCCGCCCCACCGGTTCACGGCTCAACTTCTGCGAACATGCCACCAAACTCTCGACGAAGCATACTACCTCCTCTATACGGAGAACAGTTTCGCACTCTACATGGACAACATGACCAATTCCAAGAACATTCCGCTCTCCCTCGTCAGAGGAAACATCAATATGCTGCAAAGAATCACAATTGGCATCCAATCAATACAGCTTTTAAGGGAGGATCTATACCTCCTCTATTCTTTCCAAGTTCTACAGGTTCTATGGATCGATGGAAACCTGCTCCGAACCATTGGATTTTATCGACCTTTGGTATACGGACCAGACGTAGCCCTGCAAAGATGTACCGACCAGTCATTGGGCTTGCTCCTCTCAGCATTTGGTGGGAAGGAAGCCTTTCGCAAATTCATGGTTCAGTTTCCAAGTCTTTCAGTTGAGTACAACTTTGGCATTGCACTCGATGTCATCCCACCCGCTACTGGTAAAGTAGTCAAGGGAGTGCCGCAGGTGGGTGCTCTTGAGTGTCAAGAGATGACGACGAGCTGACTCAAAGATCAGTGGCATACAGCTAACATGCGTGAGGAAGTGTATCAGAGGTACCCGATATTAGAGCTTGAGGACAGCAAGGACTAGGTTGAGAGAAAGTCGTTCCTGGTAGGAAATCAAGATTTACTGCTATTCATATAGATTCAGCCACTGACTTGAACAACAGACGCGCGCAATGGCACCGAAACCAAAAATAATTCCCATTCGCGATCAGCGACGAGAAAGTAAGCGGAATTGAATACCTCGATGTTGGTCAAAGCACAGTTGGAGAGCATTCGTGCTCATTTTTTTTTTTCATAAGAGTAAGCTGAATGTTCGAACGACGTTCACGATTGTGTTATACGATCGGTCTACTTCTATCGTCAAACATGTCCCGAAAGTTATCCCAGTCCGGATCGCCCTCCAAGGTATGTGCCAGCGTGTTGATCCTGCTGACCCCATACAAGGGTGGCGTCCCCTGTCCCCCCCTCCTCTTTTCCGGTTTCCCCGTCCCGGGCCCCGCCTCCACTTCTCCCATTCCTTGGCATCTAGCCTACGCCCTCCTGGCGGAACCGGTCCAGCCGGCCCAACCAACAAACTCCTATCACACCTCAAAAACCCGGCGGGATCAAACTCTGCCATCCTCTTCCTCAGATTCCAATCTCCCTTCCCCTCCTCCATCAAGATCCGCCCTGCATACGCCTGAAAGGTTTCCGCCCGGAAAATGGCGTCCCATCTTTGCTGCGCCTGTGCGCCGGTTGGCATGAAAGGTTGCCTACACCATGGACACGGCTGTGTTGCCGCATTGGCTGGGTCATAGCACGTCAGCTCCCGACAGAGACGGCACGGTCGGTAAGGTTCGTCGCCACTGTTATTGAGGGCAGCTGTCCATGGCCACAGCCACACGTAGATGCAGCTATCGATGTGATCGATGCCGGTGAGGTAGGGCACAGCCCAGCGCTGATGGTGCCAGTGGTTGCAGTTCCAGGGCGGTTCGGGGATGGTAGCGGAGGACGGTGCGATGGCAGATGCAGACGTCTCGGTTGAGAGGGGGTGATGAGCGTGGTGCTCGTCGATGGCGAGTGCTTATGCTGCGGCCGCGGCTTTCGTAGTAGGAGGCGATGGCGTTGCGAGCTTGGATGCTTGATTGTCGGGTGGCACGGGTGGTGTTGCCGGATGAGTTGGAGAATTCTCGTCGTGTGCGTGCCATTGCTTGCTGTGTTATTGGCGGTGGTGTTGGACAAGAGCAAGGACAAGAAGAAGAGGAAGACGACGACGAAGAAGGTGCTACTGATGGTGGTTGTCTCTCTTGCAGTCCAGCTGCAATTCTCACAAACCCTTTGATGGTATGATATGGTATATATGAGATGGATAAAGAACAACACGTCAAGGTTCTGCTCAAACAGGAGAAGGCATGTCGTCTTTGACAAAGAAAGTGGAGTGGAGTGATACGAGTGGAAGTCTACAAAGAAGAGAGAAATTGTCTTACGCTGAATCTGCAGGATTACTTATACTTCGTGGAGGATGGTCGCTTCAATGCGATGCTCTTTAATAGCAGGATCCATATTGTTGCAACTGGGAGCAGTGGGGATTATAGAGAGACTATTCATTCAATGGGTGAGTGTGTTATTGTGAAGGTGGGCTGGAGTGGAAGTTGTGAATGGTGATGGCGGGTCTGTGCACATTGTGGAAGGAGTGACAATGGAGGTTCCTTAATATGGAAATAAATGGAGTTGATTGAGGGGTTTCCTCTATAGAAGACAATGGATGCTATGAATAGTGTGCACAATAATCGCTGGGAAAGAAAGAATGGTTTCTGACAAAGATGATTTAGGGGGTGTGTCCTGGGCGAAGATGCCAAGATGGATTCAGGGGACGTTGCATTTCGGCAAGAAAATACAGGGCCATGGTGCTTTTTGCATTGACTGGAAGTCTGGCATATGCGCTGTTGGGAGCATTGTTGATCGGGTATTGTGCATCTTGGATCAGCACTCTTCTAGGATGGATTGGACGGTAATGTAAGGTACCCTCAAATGCAACAGAGGCCCCAACGCAACATTAGCAACTACCTAGAATCACCTACCGTAAGATTGCTTGCATCAAGACCCAAAATGCCTCAGATTCTATGACATCGATATCACACTTATCAAGAGATGTGCTCTACACATTCAATAAGATTGTATATCTGATGGTGTAAGTTGGAGACCAGAAGTTGTAAATCTTTACCTAGAATACATGATTTAGTTAAAGTTTGGGGGCATGGGCCGGGTAAAGGTGTTGCGTTTGAGGCCAGGTTGCATTGAGACTAACCTACGTTATCAGTCAATTATGATCGGACAGAATTCTACGACCAAGACCATTTTATTCTGTTGAACAGGTAGAAGAAATGGCTTTGTTCTCTCCCAAAAAGGCGCAGGGCGCACAGCAATAAGTACAAATTGCAGCGAAATTAGCTGCGAAACTACGGCAGAAACTGACCAATCAAAAGCAGGCAAAAGGCAAGAGTTACGCGTAGAAATCGCGTTTGACATAATCTCTTGCACAGCCAGAACAGAAGTTTGTACTCAGCCTGAAGCCTGCTTCAGTGCTGGTATAGACAAGCTATTGATTGTCCCAGATTATGTTACATGCTGATCGAAGTAGGCGCTCAAAATGAATTTCCTACTTGGGTTCAATGACTATGAGAGCACAAATGACGAACAGTTCGAGGTAGTCACAGCGGGAAAATGCTGTCAGGAATTCGATGCGTTCGAAAAAGAGGCTTTCGAAGCATTCATATCCAGGCAACGACCTCGTTCTGAACAGCACTCGACTTCCACTGCAGATGCTTCAGAACAGACTGAACCAGGCGGGGGAATATATTACCCACTTACTAGTAATCAGCAAATGAGGGTACTAGAAGTCTTTCCCGGTGAATTCGATGATGTTTTGCAGTGTAAGCTGCATGTCTGCTCAATTGAGTTCGCGTTTCCTACTAGACCATCTGAGCAGCCCGCCAACTCACTCATTGGGTATACCTTTACTCCTCGTACTTACTTCGCGATTTCCCATGCCACCAGTCAACCGATCTGGTATACAGCGCTCTCATATGTTTGGGGGAATAGCGCCTTCGTGAAGGCGATGATCTGCAACGGCAAACCCTTCAACACAACGCACAATTTGGACCTAGCTTTACGCTACACGAGAAGGACAGACGCATCTGTCATGCTCTGGGCTGATCAAATCTGTATAAATCAGGGCGACCTAGTAGAGAAGACTCAGCAGGTACTTCTGATGGACAAGATCTATCAACGGGCTTGGAGCACGCTCGTATGGCTTGGAGAGGAGGGTGATAACAGCAGCGACGCAATGGACACCATTGGGTCAATCAGTGCGTCACTCCGGTGCAGCATGGACGAGAAAGCTCCGGATGTGGAAGACTTCGAGAGGTTAGGCCTACCCGCTCCAGAGTCACAACAGTGGCGTGAATTGGCCAAATTCCTAGCCCGGCCATGGTTTCAACGTGTATGGATAATTCAAGAAATCGTCTTATCCAACAGCATTCAGTTTCAATGTGGATGGAAAACCATCTCTTGGCTTGAGATCAACACATTTGCTGTCAATTTTGTCAAGCATGATCTCACTCAATATCTTGATGACCCCGCGGATGAGAATTCTAAAGTAGGATGTACTCGAATCACAAAAATTGACCGGTTGAAAGACTATCACACCACGCACCCATTCCAATCAGGGTTACTGAATGCTCTAGTCGAGGGACGAGGAGCGCAGGCAACCGATCCCAGAGACAAGGTCTTCGCGATCATGGGAATGACAGCAATCAAGATCAATCCGGACTACTCTAAATCTGTATCTGAAATCTATCTAGAAGCTGCTCGAAAGATGGTAGATAATTCATACAACAACGTCTTCAGCGTCTTATGCTGTGTTGATCATCAACAACCAAGCACCTTCTGTCCTTCCTGGGTCCCAAATTGGAGTAGCATCGGTCAGACAACCTCGCTAGGAATTTATGGAGATCGCCAAGGGATATATGAAGCTTCCAGAGGCACACGATCAGGCTCAAAAACTAAGCTGATTAATGACCGACTTTGTCTCGATGGCATCATTTTTGACACGACGTCAAATATCAGTCCATTGGCAAGTGCATGTCTTAGAGATCTCATAGATCCAACAACTCGCACTGCCCAGTTTGTTCTTGGTGGCATGCAGACGACGCTCAAAAACTGCCAGCCCTACCCATCAGATTCTGGACTCTTCAACGCTTTTTGGCATACCCTTGTCGCTGGCAAAGATGGCTCCGGCATTTTGAAAGCACCTTCCACCTTTGCAGAAGTCTTCTCCATCCTGCTCAAGTCGGCCAACGGGAGCTTTCCCTCTATGCCAGACCAGCCAATTTCGGAACGAAGAAGTCTCAGCCGCAGCCAGAAGCATACGTACCGCCAGATGCAAATCGCCTTCGAAGCGGCGGTCAAGGGGCGAAGGTTTGGCACGACGTCGAAGCGGTACATGGGACTTTTTCCAGCCGGCACGAAAGTGGGCGATCAGATCTGCGTCTTCTTGGGCGGACATATCCCGTTCGTGGTCAGGCCGTCGGAAACGAGCGGCGCTTTTCAACTGATAGGGGAATGCTATGTGCATGGCATCATGGATGGGGAAGTGATGAAGATGACGGATTTGAAGAGAGAAGAGATTCAGTTGGTATGAGATGACGACGCTGATTGCGGCAGCAGTACCGTGCAACCGAACAGTGTTTTCGTTGCTTGCAACCAAGGCGAGACCGAACAGTTTGTTACCCTTTTCTTGCCTGAGGCTTGCTCAGGAACGCGGCAATGACTACTTGGCCCACCTCCGCCAATGTATGTGTCACACTATATGATGCTACTATACAAAGTATTTCCGGGCATGCAACGTCTCACAACGGCATTATTGGCGTATCCAGATTGCGAGCGCCAAGGCTCATAGATGGCAGGAATTTGACCCATAACGAGTCGAGTCTCCAGGCACAATCTCCTGCATTGGTCTCATGAATTACCACGTAGATACGTTTGAACACGTTTCGCAACCCGTATGGTGTCTCGTGCTTGATACACGCCGACAAAAAAGAAGGCCATCGCCATTCTGTTGATTCTCTAATGATGTTTCTCAAGAAGGTGGCATCGAACTCCAGCACCTCACCAGAATAACCCTGTCAGAAATGAGAAACCGGACGAAGTGGCATACAGATGAAAAAGATATGCAAGCACAGATCTCGAAAACTGTCTACTATCGAGTGGAAAACCCATCGCCAGAGTCACGTTCTGGACTCTTTCGAGTTATTTTCCCTATTCCATCTAAAAACCGGAACGGCTCCAGAAGGAGGAGGATATTAGGTCAGCAGGCCCATGGGATGAGGCTTGTATCTTCGGCTAATCTTGTCCTGCACTGGATATAGGGGGAGTGCTGGTCCGCTTTCTTGGTGAGGCGGGCCGGGTTGAGGTAGAGTTGCTTGATACAGGAGTTATTGGTTACGCTTTGTGGATGAGAGAATGAGCGCGCCGTGGCGACGAGTTGTGTTAGATGGTTGGCTTGGATTTCTGCAGGGAGGAAGCAGCTATTCCGATGGGTGAGGTGGAGATATGGATTTACCGTTGGTACTCCTTGGCCCAGTATATCCATCAGATCAGATAAACCAAGCCGTGACCCTCATTTGATCTGCTTATCTAGTCCCAGAGGTCGATCTGATTTGATTCGTGTTTTGTTAGGAGGACTGTCAAGGACTTTTATCTCACAAAGAAAGTCCGCCAAGGCTTTTATCTTTCCACCCAAAATTTCAAAATACAAGACTTCTCTGTCAAGATTCCTATTTGTCAAATTTGTCAAATTTCAAAGTCTTGATTCAGTTTGACGAAAGCACAGATTTGGTTGATTTGACTCAGATGGACACACTGCTCCCATAGAGACATGACCGAATTGAACAACCTCCAAACCAGTGTGAACGAAATCAGTACAAGAAGGCTATTATGCTACCGAGTTCATCCGTTCCTCGCGCCGTATCTCTCCTCTCATCCAAACCTTGATCTACTCCCTATTCTTGGGTGTGTGAGGTAGATCTCCAGTCGATGATTTGACCCTCATTTCCACATACAATAGTGAGTGTATTCACACATCCCAGAGCCATGTCAAATTATACATCAAAAGCGAACGGCAACGCAACGCCATCCAGGGATTCTCTGACACAAGCCCGTTCTCTTTCATCTCTGTGTCGAAAGTCCTTCGGCAGTGGTTCTCGACACCCAGACTGCTAGGGTTTCGACGCCGCTTCAGGCGCGTCACTCAGATCGGACCGTCATGCTTAGCGGCAACTAGTAGCTCAGGAGCTTCAGGACACGGTATAAAGACGAAAAGCAAATGATCCTGATCAAGTAGCCGAGCAACACAGAGGGAGGCACAAATAACATTTTGTAGCAGCAGCATCTCCAAGCAGCAGCGGCTCATGGCAAGGCGTTCAAACCCCCCGCTTCCGTACCTCACTGCAAGTCCGCGTCCGCCAAGCCAATCCCCCCTAAATCAAGACTTCAGTGGCCTACCAAAGCCCAGAAGACATGACCATACTCAAGCGACCAGAGTCTCATTACAACCACGAACTGAGCCTGGCTACAGATCGTCTGCCCTGAATAGGATATGCCTCACGCGAACGGGTTGAAGATGCACTCAGGCAGATCGAGTGGATTGTCCCATTTCGACTTTATGCTAGACATGAGTACTGAGAGAACTCGTGGGAAAGCAAAATCATGGCGCTGCTTGAGGAATTGATGCGTCATGTGAGAGATAGACAGTGTGAGTCCGGGTGGCTTTGAGCTCGTCCCATTTCGTCGTTAAAGGGAAGATAGAGCCGGGCTGGCTTTCGGGGACCGGGACTGCGGGTCTCAAGTTGAAGCCGAGTGCGCTGCCGTCCATCTTTGGCTCGTTCGCTCAGGTGGCTCGCGTAAAGACTCGTTTGAAGGATCGTCTAAAGGTCTTGCACCTTTAGACCTGAAGGGGCGCCTCCAGTGAGCCAGCCCTCGAGTTTTCTGGGTGATCGATTTCTACTTCTGTAAATTTCAAGCCCTTCTCGGTCGCATCCAGCCTCATATGCAGCTCGCCGGCATTGGCTTTCATATCCTTAATTTGGTACACGTCACCATAGCTATGGCGCTCTTGCGTCTCTGAATCCATCCCATGAAACAACAGCGGCAGTGGCGACGATTTCCAACCATGGTTTGCTTGGCTGCCTGTACGTGTCTCATAGACCATCGCGAAGAAGAAGAGAACTGTAAGACAGACTAGAACAGCCGGGAAGGTCAACCATGGCCAACGAACATTGACACATGTTTCTTGAATCAAGACCTGGCCAACAGCCTGAGCACTGAAAGTCGGGTCGCTGTGTTGGCGTATGTATACTGTCATCGAAAGAGACAGGTTCTTGAACATCGCATCAACTCTGCTCAGACTGATATTGCCATCGTTGTAGAAAGCCTGCAGCACGCTAGGGTTGTCAAATGTGGTTGTTCTGTTGATTACCAGCCCGGTGAGAAAAGGTATCATAAGACCTGTATTTTACGTGTCGCAAATGCATCAACACCATATATACACTCACTGGACACAATATTAGCCAGACTGTTGCCTAAAGCATCGTTTGTGGCCGCCATAGGGCCGCTTTGGGGTTTAACGGGTCCGTTGTAGTTGAACCATTGACTCTCCTGGTCAAGACGATAATCAGCGCCAATCAGAGACTCAATTGCCTGCTTCGACAGGCAGTCAAGTCTAACGACGTTTAGAAGGTCCCCATTAGGCGTTGGATACAACTTCCATTCGGAAGTTATCGATTCTACCAGATTTCCATCTTTTACGTCAGCTTTGTACGACTTGGCACAAGGATACAGATTGCATTCAGCAGCTCCATATCCCAGGCTTGAGCAAGACCATGAGTCCTTCCTGGCTGGATCAGAGCAATTCTTGTGCGACTTTTCCAAATCTGGGGTGTTGCCTAGTATCATTTGTGTTGCTCCAGTAGCAAGCTCTTGATCTTCTATAGTTGTTCGCATGGCAAACAATGTCGCGTTGAGACCTTCCCTACAGTCTACCCTCTTGCCACATCCCTCTCCAACAAATTCTTGAATATCAGTGTGTAGTCCAGATGGAAGCGATAAGGTGAGGGTTTGGATTGTTTCGGAATAGTTGTTGTGAACGCCGTATGAAAAGTTGTTTGTGGAGCTCGAAACTGTCAGCTGGTTGGTTATGTCAACACACTTGCTGCAGTAACCAACAGACTGATATTGCTTGGGGAAGGTACAATTTCCGGACACGCAGTTTACTGGAGTATTGACTGCGTCCGGATTGAAGAAGCCGGCATGAATCGCTGATTGCATACCCTGAGTCAAGGGGGCCACGAATGGATCAGGACGAGTATCTTTTGGTTCGTCAAACACATTTGTTCGTGCTCCAGCGCCTGTCTTTTTGCATCCGAAACCAAACAGCTTTGATATCGCACAATCTGTTGCGCGAATGGGTCAATTGTGATGGCGAAAATTGTCACGAAAGCGCCAAGTGAAGAAACAATGTGTCGGTCGCGAAGGCTCCATAGCAGCCGGAGGGAGCCAACTGGTCCACGACTGGCCATTTCGTAATCTTGGAGATGTCTCAGTGGATGTGCCTGTGTAAACCATGTCCATTTTAGTTGACTCAAGCCTTCCGTTGTTACCAGAAGCATTGCCGCTTTTAACAGTACTACATATACTGACACCAAGGAGTTGAGTGAGATACTATAGGGCCATTGGGGAAGTGGTCGGCCTTGATGTAAGTATATAGTTGCAACAATGGCAATAGTGGTAGTGATAACGAGTAGGCAGCATATGACCTCGAGCCACCAATCACGAAAAATTGCCGATACCGTGTGATTCTGGTGGCGGGAGCTGACTTGCCAGGGTTTCTCCTTCGAGCTGGCATGACCAGAGGTGCGTTGACCATATTGTATTGTGTTTGTCTGTGAACTCGACATCCTTGTCAAAACTTATCCGGCTGTCAACATTTGAACCGTTCGCTCATTAAGAATTTCCTTTCGTATTGGCGGCCAATATCATGTAAGGATACCCTCCGTTTCCTTCAAATATGGTATGGTAGAATTCGTAGGAAATCTGCTGGTGGCAGGACCGTCTTGATGGGTGAGGAGGACTTGGGACGCCTGATCTTCCATCGCACCTAGTACTTATTTAAAGATGTGAAGGGTTGAGTCAATGTTCCAGACATTTGGCAGGGAGTTGTAATCATCCTCTTCCGCGGCCCCCCAACCCTTGCTCTTCGGCTGAATGGTAAGGCGTAGGTGATCATCTCAAGAACTACTGCTGCTGTGTAACTTATATTGCGTGCTGAGAACACTTGACCCCAGCTCTCGACAGATACTTGTGCATCTCATTCATTGAGCCCTGCCGCGCAGAAACCCATCCGTTCAACTCGCTGGCATTTGGCGCTGCTTGGCGGACTGCGCAATTGTTTAGCATTTTCCGGACGACGCCTTTGAGAGAAAAAATCTGAAGCATGGTTTTGTAAGAGAGGATGATCAATTGCGCCTAGCCATGTAGTGGATCGTTCTGTTCAGGTACTTAGTCAAATTCCAGCTCACCCCTCCACTCCTATAGTTATGCTCGAACGAGTTAGTCTCCCAGCCATGTCTTGACAAACAGCCCCCAAATCCTTATTGTGGTACGATATCTGCAACATTTTCTCTTGCAGTCATAATCAATGTCCTGATGGCTGTTTCAGTCATATGACGTCAAGAATGCTCATGGCCAAAAAGGTGGAGACCGCCGCTGAAAACGACCATGCTGACGAGATCATCAAGGCTGCAAGAATGCAAATCAATGGTTACGCCACCGAGCATGGACACCCCATGTTTAGCATTGACACTATCCACGTCTTTGATATAGAGAAGTTCCTAGGCTTCGATCGGAACAACCTCAACCTCTAACATCGTTTGAAAACCATCGCGATTATTGAAAGACGCCTTGCACGACGAGAACGGTATAGTGAGAAAAAGGTACCATGAGCACCTGAGGCGTCAACACATCCTGCAGTGGAACACTAATATTCAAGTATCTTGTACTCCAGGGATATCAACCCCACTGGATCGATGGAGAGCAATCCCGAGCCTCAACATACGCAGCATACTAACTAGGGAGCATGCGAAGGAAGCAGCAATTCAGCCTTGTTATATCCTGGTCACGTTCCATCTTCAGCGACGTGATGCACAACGGAAACTTCGACTGCGGACTGTGTTACGATACTACTCCGTGAGGCTGACCAACGAGTATTAGTAGTGTTGTACGAGTCTACAATATGAGGCTGGGTTTTGTTTTCATGGGCGGCAGGACAAAGAGCCAACATGTCGGTGACGATCAAGTCCTTCATAGAGTATGGGTATAGGATGACACCATCATGGAATGAAACAACGGATATGCACGTTCATTGAGATCTTTTTCTTCATCGTCATCTTCACATCAAGCTTGCCATTTTAGGTATTGTCTAAAGTTTTGATGACTCAATAGCTAATTGCAGATAAATCAAATCTTCACTTGGTGACAGCATGCTGCATGTTCACCAGGGTGAACGACCCAGCCTCCATCCAGGTAGTGGACTACTGCGGCACCAGCAAGAACTCAGCTCCTTTGCTGTCAGAAACGCCTTCTAAGCCCTCTCAAGGCCAGTTGTGGCATTCGAAGGTCTGGGGCTCGAACGCGCTGAACCCCAAACGCTGGAACTTTTGCTGCTTGGTACTTGCGGAGTGTATCAATGGAGAATAATTCAGTATGGCCCACTACATTCAGGAGTAGCCCAATTCTAATGGCATGAGTATTGAACTCCTATTCTTTACGTGCTCCTCTCCGTCATGGCTTGTCATTCAGTCGTCTCCGTATCGCCTGAATCAGCTGATGGGAGAAATCAGGTTTCGACTTCAGCAGAGCCTTCATCTCCTTTTCTCCAATAAGCACATCACGGTTTCGGATGACCCTTTGAATGTAGTCGTGACAGATGTTTTCCAACCACTTATGCTAGCCCGACCCACCGACGAGAACCAAAATCGACCAGCTCTGTGGCAATCTCTGGTTGGCCCAAAGATATCTCGGGAGATTTCTTTTTTGTCAGCAGGTCGACCGTCTGATATCCAAACACGCGTCCTTGAGGGTTCAACGCAGTACTTGTCGGCGACAATAGATACTTCTAGAGCTCGATTCACATTACCAGCAGCACTAAATGCTGGTGGCACATATGTGCACAGGTATTCCAACAGGCATGCGATATCATCAGCCTTGTCATCCTCTAATACCATCTCACACAGGTTACTTTCCTGTCCATGCAGAGTCAGTTGTACGCTCTTGCTGTGCACTAAGTGCATTGGAAGTATAAACGAACTGAGAAGGGTCCGCTGAACGCCCCCTCGAAGTACTCGCTTCTTGGAAATAGAATTAATTTCCCATTAGCACTGCCACGAGCGGTCACCGCATTTGATCTTAGTTACTCGGCGCCAGCGGTCACAGCATTCGTCGGCTTTGTCGTTTTCGGCTCGAAAATTGCAGCAGCAGCAGCGCTTCCAGAAGCAACTTCTCCTTCAATTCTTGATTCATCCATAACGAAGATCTCTTTTAGATGAAAATCAAGACCTGACGGGAGACCGAGGTAGCAATGCGAACAGTCCACTTCTTCATTGTTAGAGGCAGACAGAGAATGACATAGTTTGTTTTACTCTGGATGATGACTACAGCTTTATTTCCAGGCCAATGCATCAAATACTTCAATCTCGGATCCAAAGAGGTTTCACAAAGCGGCAAGCAGACATGTTGAATATGAAGGAAGGTGATTGGAAACCTGTACAGCTTTTATGTTGTTTTTGGCAAAATCAAACAACGAGTGTGGTTATCAGCTTTCAAGGAAGGGACTGTGGCAAATAGAGTAAGACACATAACTATTTAATGTTCTGCTGTGTTTGTGGGCCTGCTACCCGATTTAAGACATTCAAGCACGACTTCTACACACGCATATCCATCCACCTTTCGTGGTCTTTAGGCATACCTCTGTCCTAGTCAGGGACCTCCGGACCACCATGATTGGAAATCGAGTCAGTTTGTTTCCTCTGCAAGACAGAGCGGTCGATCTGGTTAAGTGATATCAGGACGATGAAAGGCGATAATTGACCGCTTTGGGAAGATAGGTTGCGCAAAATTTTCACCAGCCAGCGCACACGAACGTGTCGCCTTTGGATACATACATCTGCCAACCCAGGAAACGGAGCACGGTCATTCAGACAGAACGTGAAAGAGCCGAGGCGCATCAAACTCAAGGCTTGAAGTGGTATTGCCGAGATTCGTACTTCGATACCAGTGATCCAGTAGGTATCCTGTTATCACAGAGCTAATTTTGGACTTAGACAAGGTTGAACAGCAAAGGCAAGCTTGCAAGTTGGGTAGCCTATGTCGCTCATGGAGGCGCAGGTTTTGGCTATCAATGCTGTGATCCGGTACCTAAAGTCCGGGAGTTCTCATCTTGCAGTTTTGGAAACGCTGACATCAATTGGAAATGTGTTATTTCCCGAAATGGCTACCAAGTAACTCAACGGTCTTGCTATAAATGCCAGTGTCGCAGACTGTTAGCACGTAGGTCTTATATTGTTTTGCAGCCATTAAATCATGTGTCTGTCATCCGAAATCGGAAAGGATGATGCTTTAGTACCGGATGTAGGAAAATATTGCTTCTTATGGATTCCCATGGCGCAAAAACGGGGACTGTCTAAAAGAGCGATAGCAGATCTTCATTCCCTTTCTTTACACTATTGCTTGTGGCGGTTTGTGTTTTGGTAGGAGGAGGTGATGATTGTCCCGAGAGATCCATTCCAGCGAAACCGTTCATTATATCACTATCTGACATGCCTCCGAAGCTCGGTGCACTGGAAGTTGCTGCATTATCATTATCGAAGATGCCCATGATGTCATCGAGACTGTTTGTTGCAGCCTGTGGTTGTGAAGGGCTTGGAACAGAAGGAGAAACGACACGTTGAGGCGTGCCTGCAAGGCCTTCAAGACCTGACAGGCCATTGGCAGGTTTCTCTTGGCTGGATGCTGGAGCAGCACCATCGAAATCAATATCGAGCAGATTCTCAGCATTTGCCTGGGCATTCTGCGGATCCCTGCCTTGCACGGCTGCAGCCGCAGCGTCGGCAGCCAGAGGGTTTTCTTGCGCATTTTGTATTTGTTCTTCAATAGCAGCTTTTTGGACAGCATCTGCGCCAAAGCGACCTTCGCCAACGAATTGCTCAGGCGGCTTATGATAAACTGAGGCGAGGGTAGAGAGCTCAGTGAGAAGGCGATCAAGGAGTGGTTGAGGTAGTGCTTTGATGGTGGTAGTAATTGGTGGTTTCTCTGAGAGCACAATGTTCTTGGGGGCATGCTGGTCGGTAGTGTTGGACAAGAGTCTCCAATAGACATAAGCTCTATCTCGGATGTCTGGGTTGTCATTTTCAGCAGTGGCTGCTGTGAGAACTTTCGTTACAAGTCCTTGAGCAGCTTGAGGTCGCTTCAGAAAAAGCTTGACGACCGCTGTCAGAATTTGCAGCTGAGTCTGCGAAAATTCTTCATTGAAGCCGTCGACGAATCCACCAAGGATGTCACCAGCATTGCTGATCTTCTCCGCGTACTCTCCGACAATCCATATCAACGAGCCCCTGGCGTTGGGCTCATCCAACTCATCAATACATTTGCAGAGTGTCGGAATAATGCCCTCGTAACCTGGATATTTTCTGAAAATGTCTTTGATGACGATGATGACTTCCTGCACAACATAATTGGCCTTTAGATTGATAAGATCAAGCATTGCATTTACGCAACGTTCACTGGCACTTTCAATCTTGATCGCCACCTGACCAATCGCTTTCACGGCCCTACGAACAAAATCCATGTCAACCTCCATCGCATATTCTTTCAACTCTGCCAGCAATTGGTCGACATTTTTGTCGTTTGCTATTCGAACCATAATCTCGAGCTTCTGGAACTTGACATATGGTGGGTCGTCGTACTTGCAGAAGAAAACTCGTAGTTCCTTGCTCAATATATCTGGCTGCTTTTGAAGAAGCAAGTCGATATTCCGTAAAGCAACGTATTGAACTTCGGGCGCGGAAGAAACAAGAGTCACGAGTGGTGGCGCCATCTTCTTGAGATACGATTTGACGGCCTCGGGACTGATGTATCGCATGTGCAGGAAGACTGTTTTGACAGCGGCGAGAACGACGCTTGAATTCACATGTTGGAATTGAGGCGATACCCGCTCGCATATATGCTCCGCCTCCTTAACGTCTGAAGCTTTGTACTCAGCAAGCGAAGTCAAGATTGTAACTCGTCCCCATTCTGTGCATTCATTGAGCGCCATGAGCATTTTCTTGAGCGTCGTAGGCGTGATCTGCAAAGCCTTGGTCTCGGGTGATGCCTTGCTGATCTCTGATAGTGCGGTGACAGCATTAGCTACCACCATTGGATTCGGATCTCCGAGAAGCTCCTGCAACGTCTCCAGAAATCCATTTTCCAGACACATCGGAGCGTTTAGATCGAACAGTTTGGCAACGCAGATGGCTGCTGTTTTTCGCACATATGGTGATTCGTCCCGAAGGGTCTTTCGTAATGGCTCTTCCATATAATCCACCATTTTATCGACCCTGATACAGCCCATTGTTCGTATTGATAGTGCTCTGATGAGGGGATTCGGGTCTTCAGAGTCTTGAACAAAGGTATTAACGGCAAGGATGCAAAGGTCTGGGTGAGATTTGGCGTAGTTCCTAGCTCATCGTAAGATACCTTGCAGGGTAAATGGTTGGCATCTTACATTAGATAGAGGTATACGAGCTTCTTCTGGTCTAGGTCTGCAGTAGCGATGTTTTTGAGAACATCCGGGAATAGTGCAGAGACATCCTTGCCCAGAGTCATTGCCATAATGGTCTTTTGTATTGACTCTTTCCTTCGTAACAGATTAGAGAGAGCTTGCGACGAAAGGATGATTGTACTACCTTTCGTAGGCATACTGAGATCTGCGCATCTTGTTAAAATATGAAAAAATTAGGAAGCGAGCACGTACACAAGTCCAGCTCGTAGCTCGAATGTCTCGCCCTTCTTCGGAGGTGCAAAGGCATTTCTCATCCTATTGACGGCCATATTGCTGGCGTAAGCTTCAGCAGCGACAAAAGTCGCGCCTCCGCTGTGATGAACTTTGGAATCGTCGACACCTCCAACGGTCAAAAATGGCGAGTGTTGGGGAAGCTCTTGGTAGATGAGAAAGATCTACCAAACACGATCTGGTTATATGCAGAGGCAAGGCGAAAAAGAAAAGATGACGCGAAAGGACAATAGTGGGAAATGCAGCCTCTACCACTGCAGGCACTTCAATTTTATTCGACCAGATATGCCAAGATCATTTACCAACACTAAACTTGAGCCTCAATTCTGGTGGCACTGCATCAGGCAGACCGTTTTCCTAATTGTCTTTTATAAAATCTAAATTCGCACGGATACTATCAACTGGCCCATCACAGATTTTGCAAACCACTCACCCCGCCTTTGGCCAAGATGGTTTCAAGGCATGCCCCTCTCACTCCGGAGCTTCTCCACAAGCTTACCGCACAGAAACACCGGAACTGTATCCCCTCTCCAAGGCACGGCGGTCCATAAGTGTATAGCCTGTTCATGAGATGACGCGAAAAGGGTTGTTCATTGTTTAGTCACTGCATACATTATCTACATTGCGATAAAAATTACATCTCACCAAGCTACCATTTATTGAGCAACTCAAAACAGCATGCTGTCAGCTTTGAGCGACAAGAGCTTGACATCTAAGCCTAATTGAGAGAGTTCCGCCTACTTAAATCAAGCTTTGGCGAAATTGATTCATTATTTACTATCGCAAGGTCATTTCAGCGGCAGGGTCGTTGATAACGGCCAGTCTCTTTCTGTGTCTGTAAGCCAACCGATCTGCCGTGTTTGAAGCGGTGTTAACAGAAGGACTCCCGGACGATCAATTCCCATCTGGCCTGCTGTTCCCCACAAACCCAAGGCCACATGAGGTCATTGCTGTTGGTACATGTGATCATTCTATTGGTCGCATATTCCGCATTTGATTTGTGCTTCTTTCATAGGATTCGAAGTCCTACCCCCCACGAGTCCACGACGCAGTTTGCTCTCCGCTCATTGCCACATTGATCATATTTTGAGACCTACTTACCACAATTTTTCCATTTAGGACATCACACTCCAACAAATACGCCACCATGCATGTTGACTCTGACGGCAGTGAAACACATCAGGAGAAACCCTTTGAGCACGTTCCTGGTGACAAGCAAGAGACGCTTGGCATCACAGGCCAGGACCTCACAGCGACAGGGCAGGCTGCGGCCCATCCTCAGCGGGCAGATGGCAAACTGGAACTAACCGAAGATGATGCTTACGAAAAGCTAGGCTATTCCTATCCAGAATGGAAAAAGTGGATGATTTTGGTAATCATCCTATGCATTCAAACATCAATGAACTCGAATGCCAGCATGTACGGCTTTGGCGTTGATGGGATTTCGGAAAGATACGGCGTTTCCACAACCAAGGCGCGATTAGGACAATTTCTTTTTCTGGTCACGTATGCGCTCGGATGCGAATTGTGGGCTCCTTGGTCTGAAGAGTTTGGACGATGGCCTACTCAACAACTCAGTTTGTTCCTAGTGAACATTTGGCAAATTCCCAGCGCTCTCGCACCCAACTTCGGTACGCTTCTGGTAGCTCGTGGACTAGGCGGTCTGTCCACTGCCGGTGGATCTGTCACTTTGGGTGTGATCGCCGACTTGTACCAGCCTGAAGACACCGGATTCCAGTACGCCGTAGCTTTTGTCATCCTATCCTCAGTCGGCGGTGCACCAGTCGGAGCGGTCATCGGTGGTTTTGTTGGCCAGTACAGAAGTTTTGAATGGATATTCTGGGTTCTTCTGATAATGGGAGGGATCGTTCAAGTTTTGCATTTCTTCCTAGTCCCGGAGACACGGACGACTGTGTTGCTGGACCGAGAGGCAAAGAAACGGAGGAAGAATGGTGAGAAGAATATTTATGGACCTGATGAGCTGAAGGAAAAGCGATTTTCTGGGAGGGAAGTGGCCAGGATTTGGTGGAGACCTTTCTTGATGTTTTTTACTGAGCCGATCGTCCTATTCCTGTCATTGTTGAGTGGCTTCAGTGACTCCCTGATCTTCACATTTCTGGAAGCATTTACACCAGTATTCGAACAATGGGGATTCGAGACGTATCAGATCGGGCTGTGCTTTCTTTCGTGAGTGTTGAGGTAGCAATCTCATTCAAAGGGTGCTTGCTTACTGTCTACCAGGTCTGTCGTTGGATACATACTCTCCTACCTTACTTACCTGCCTGTCATTTGGCATCACAATAAGACGAGAAAGGTAGATCCAGATCGGCTGTCCCCAGAATCGAGATTGTGGTGGTTGCTGTACCGTGAGTAATTCTCTTCTTACTGCAAGGTCCAGGACTGACAAGCAAAAGTTGCACCTCTCCTTTCTATCGGTCTGTTCGGTTTCTCCTGGACAAGTCTGGGTCCGCCGCAGGTGCACTGGATTGCTCCATTGATCTTTACCACCATTGTTGGCATGGCAAACTATGCGGTATACAAAAGCTCGATTGATTATATGATTGCCGCCTACGGTCCATATGCCGCGTCCGCCACTGGTGGAAATGATCTTGCAAGGGACTTCTTGGCCGGTATTGCCGCGCTGTATTCTCATCCATGTAAGTATAGCTCTGTACCATGTTCGGGAACTTTGACTGAACAATCGTCGAACAGTTTATGAGAACGTGGGTGGTGAGGACCGGCATTTGATCTATCCAAGTACGATTTTAGCCTGTTTGGCTGTGGCAGTAATCATTCCAATATATGTCTTCTACTGGAAAGGGCCTCAAATCCGACTGAAGAGCAGATTTGCGCAAGAATTGGAGAAAGGCAGACAAGCGAGGATGCAAAAGAGGAGGTCGACTATTGGTGCGCAAGGTGGTCTGGGCAGACATGTAGAAAAGGTATGAACACACTACGCGGTCTCTTATTTGTCATCCTCCGGCCTACTGTTAGACACCTTTGGCGGTGCTCTAATTTGGCATGCAACAAAATCTATTTGAAACGATCTTCGAATGAGACGCTTTTGCAGGAGAGGTGTACAACTTTATTGGTTGGTCTTGCTTCGCTTGGGCATGGATCCTACAGGAACCAGCACTAATTGATGACATTTGATTATTCCATCACAATCTAGTGTTAGGACAGAATAAATTCAAAGAGATTTCCGTTCCCCTACATTACCATACTTGGTGATCAGATCATATCAAAGCCAATTGAACACTTCAATGAACTCGGAAACTTTCAATTATGTCCTAAGCGATGTTTAGTGAACATGAAAACACGGTCCTAGACCTTCTCAAAATCAAAGGGAGATTCCGAGCCAAGGTAGTCTTCTCATTGGCGGCATCGTATGTTTCGGTAGATGTTGAAGCATCCAGGGGCAAATGGATTGAGTAGTGGCCGAGGTGTAAGGCTGGAATGACCTGTGCAGGAGGGAGTGAACTTGAGAAGGAGAATGGCTAGAGCTATAGACGAAGAGACCCGAATGAAGGAGTTTTTACACCTGGCCAAGGAGTACTACAGGGGGAGGCATCAAAAGACGTTTTCGAGTAAAGATATTAGTGCCGAACTAACATACTTCCAGGCCCCTTGTAGTAGGTGGTACATGTCGCGAGGGTTGACGCCATCTCGGATTTTAGCGCAGACGATGGCGGTGCCGGTAAGTAACTAGTAAAATGAGTTGGCGAAATCCACAATGTACAAATTTAACCTTGATATCGACAGCCCTGGCGCTTTGGCTAAGTCAGAAGATCCTCCATGTATCCCGCTATGACGGGACGTTTGTTGTTTGTTCAGACAGACCAAATCATGCTATAGATAGTTCTCCTTACTACCGTTTCAAGGATGTGAGTCCTCTTCCCTACTCATGCTCGAATCTCTCCGCGTCCCATCCAACTCCAGTCAAACATGAAGATTTGAAGTGAACAAGTGTCAGGCACCTGAGGTCTTCCAAATGCATTGTTTCTTTTCTTGCGGGTCCAAAGTTCCGATAATCAAGACTGAAATATGGATCTTTCACGAATTTGTGTTGTGGCTGAGGATAAGGTGAAGGTTGGCACAATTTCGACGAGCCAAGCGAACAGATTTGCGCAGCAAGAACAGGTCTTGCTACTGCGGGTTCTGTCGATCTTGTTGCTACGCCTCGCTGATGCCTGATCAAAGTAATAGCATCGCAGAAGGATCGTTGGGGGCCAGGCTCTGGAGTGGTGCAAGGTAACATTTGCATGGCTTCGTTACACACAACTTGCGGCTGCAAGGCTGCGTCAGCTTCAAACGTTCTGAGCTTCGTGACGAAGAGCCGTCGTACTGCATAAACAAACGATTGGTCTTAGCTCGAGATGAATCATATAACCCGCCTGCTTGTATAACCACAGAGCTGCCGCAGCAAAGCAGAGCACAGCGGCTCTAGGCTGAGTACGTGCGATTTGAAAGAACATTTGTCCTGCCCCTCGGGATGAGACTTTCCAAATGCTCTTTGTTTGTCGAAGGGTAGGGAGAAGCTTTCTTTAATATCTGGCATCGGGAACAGCTTTGACTCAAGTGGGTCTCTACATGAGCTTATATCAAGTCCCAACTTCGACCTTTCTGCTTCTGACTTTGAACTCTTTATCTCTCCTTGGCCATGACTGAAATTCTTCATTTTCGGTCCTCGTTGCGAGAAATGGCCCGAAAGGCTATGCCGGAACCCTCCGGGAAGCCGAACAATATCTCTGAGTCGGGAATGGTAGAAGCTCTTCCTTGGGCTTTCATACAGGAGATTCCGGGTCAAGAGCCACCTCCCGGACAAGTCTCAAACTTCACTGATCCACCGAATCTTGTGATCACCGTTGCTGTCGTTCTTTCTATCAGCTCCTTCTTTGTGAGTGTGGCGGAGGGTTTTCGTATCGACGCGAAGGTCTCTTCCGCTCGGTCCTTTACTTGGGATGACTGTGAGTATCCGCTTTCCGAATAGCAACGCTAGGGCTGTGGTTGATGTAAGTGCTAGATGCCAGTTTCTTAGCCACGGTAGATGCGCACAACTCTACTTCCTCGGTCAATCATGCAGCTGACCTTGAGCTTGGATAGATTGGTACCTTCGCCTACTCAGCACTCACAATTTATGGTGAGTGAGTTGACTCATACTGGTATCAAGAACTAAAGCCTTGTCTACAGGAGCGTTTTCTTATATCGGCATTCATCAATGGAATGTACCACTCGCTAGGATGCTCTACCCCTCTACACTTCGGGTAGGTTGTCCATTGAATCATTATTCAAATTTTTCTTCGGGGTGATTCTGATAAGCAAGTGCCTTTAGAGGAACCTCATTCTTGGTGGTGTCTATTCACCCACTATGTTGCTGGCAAAACTGTCGCTATTTCTACTCTATCTACGTCTGTTCAGATTAAGCCAGAGTACCAGAAAAGCGACATGGATTGGGATTGTTTCATGCACTATTTACTACCTCTTTGGGGGTATATTTACGTTGACTATGTGCAGTCCTTGGCCTGGAGAAACATACTACGGCTCAGCATCAGCAAAAAGATGCAGGTTGGTTGAAGGATATGCCTATTCAACGATAGGCTTCAATGCCCTTTCCGATATTTATCTGATTATCATCCCGCTCCCGGTAATTTTGGGGTTGCAATTTCCAACGAGGAAGAAAATCAGAATATGTTGCATCTTTATGCTAGGTATCTTGTAAGCCCTCCTCATTGAAGTTCTTGCTGGCTGAGTGGAAAGCTAATCATACTCTTGCACAGTGGTTGTATTTGCGGGTTTATCAGTACAAGCTTTTGGCTTGTTATGCTAAAATCTCCAGATAAAACTTACTGGACAGCCCCAGCGTTGCTGGCATCGATCGTTGAACTTGACGTAGGCATTATTGTCGGATGCATGCCTGTCATCCAAGTAATACTCGTTAGACGCTTTGCAAAAATGTCTCAATTCTCGCCCTGCCGATATCTGACCAAGCGTTTATTTCGCGCCAGATCCAAAGCTTCGACCGGAAGGGTCGTAGAACATGGCCCAGATCTCACAGAAAACGGGAATGGAAGACCCTATCTGGAGACAGAAATCCTGCATGGTGCTGATGGAGAAGGGAACTTCATGAGCAGTGTCAAAGCGCGAACAGACCCACAGAGCTCATGGCTCTCATGTCCATTCAGGGCCATGGGAACATGGACCCGAGGCCAGGGCAACAAAAATAACCCCACCGCCGCCGGCACCCTGCGTTCGGACCAGGGCAGCCTGGTGACGAATTATGTTCCATCAGCGGGTTCAAGTCACATTGATCAGGAAGAAGAACCCAACAGACATTATATGGTACATGTGCAGGAAATTGAGAACGTGGTCTGAGAGATTGCAACATATCATGTTGCGGCATTTTCCGCTCACGTGGCTAGCTGGCCAGTTTGGAAGGCTTTTGCGCACAGGGGCAACGGCGTTGTTCGATTTGTCTTGCATCTAATCTCGGCTGGTCCTGGATTACCCTGTCTAGATGTCTTGGACATAGCAATGAACGGCCCGAAAAGGCAGATAGATATGTATACTATTACTACTTTTGCGTTGCGGGCATACTGACGATGTCAGCACCTATTCCCTTCAGCAGTAGGAACAGCTACAAGATCTTCCAGTCTAAGCATATACAATCGTCGAGCACTATATGACTTATACAAGCATCTTTACCTCGATGCAGAATCATTCTGTCTGCTCAGGAAAGCCAGTCATAAACTTCCTTCTGGAAAGCTTACGTGATTTGCTAAGTACGGGAGAATCTGCTCGGGGCCCACCCCCGGTCAGTCAGTGGGGATGCATCAATTCAAGTGTGTTTCGAAACCCCACAAGCGCTGTCCTTTGGTGGAGTGATCGATGTGTCCCTATTCTCGGTCTGGGCCCGAGGCCTCGATGCCTTCTGTGGTAGTTTAGGTCTCGGCACTAGCAACAAACGATATCTACCATAATCCCTTGGTGTGGCGAGAGGCGTGAACGGAGCCAGAGCGCCCGTCTTTTTTGAATCAGTGACGGAAGAAAGAATCCTTTCTTGCTTGCTTGGCTTAGCTGGCTTTTGGGCGGCTTGTTGCCTGGCCCTATGCGGCTGTCCTAGGACTTGCAGTCAATAAATGTATTTTGAAAAACGTATATGAAGTAGATACTTACACATACATCAGTTTCATGTCCATCGAAAACTTCCGCGAAGCCTTCACCCGTGCCTAAAAGAGTTCGACTCACAATACGGACAGCAAGAACAAATCGTCAATATGAAAGTTTTCTCTTCATGTAGGCTTTGTTTTCTTGATTAGATATCAACAACATCGATGAGTCTACACTGGGGAACCTACCGTGTATTCCAAGCGAGTCTGCAGGACTCTGTGAGTCTGATTGCCTCGAGAAAGGACTATATGAGCGTGGACAAGAACTTACAAATCCTTCAAGCTGTCAACGAAAGTCATATGCCCTACGTAGGCATGATGCAACATACTATTTAGAAATTGAACATAACAGTAGACGAGCAGCAACAAGCAATTACAACTTTGAAGTTCCGATACCTTCTGGAGAATCTTCCTGGTTCGGCTTACACATATATTGACACCCTTAATAGCAGATGGAGAGCTTTCTGGAGAGATATCACAACGTACTACTACAGAGAGAGAGAGAGACAGGTGCCAAAACCGCAGTTGCAGAGAGTTTGGCGGCAGCCGAAAGCGAGGCGGCAACGGAAGGCGCGGCGTCACACGAAGGCGAGACGGCAGGAGGGGAAGGCGAGATGGCAGAAAGGAAGATGCCACGACAGCGGAAGGCACGGCGGCAACAGAAGGTGCAACGGCGATTGAGGATAATCATACCACCACCAAGCCAGGCCCTGATAAACTCTTCGGCGGGCCTTTCGAATCGAAAATTGAGGCCAAAGGTCAGGAACTATACAGTGATCTGAGCGAGATTATCAATCGATACAAGGGCAACACTTACAAATTCGATGATATGCTTTTCGGTCCAGTCACTGCAGATATTCTGCGGGCCCTGGCTCCGAACTTGAACAAGAGTGCAGAGTTGGATTGGGACAAAGAGCCTCTCCAGTACTCCCATTTTGTCAAAGCTAAGGAAGAACGGAGAAAACGAGAAAAGCAGAAGAAGAGAAAGAAAAATCAGGCAAGACCGAGCCAGGAGCAAAAAAGAATAAGAAACCTAACTGGAATCAGATCATCGAAGCTCGATTGCAGCGGCTGGAGCGATTGGAGGAGACGAGGGCCTCGGACGCAAGTCTCTTTTCCTGGGTGTGGCAGTGGTTTGGTAGAGCGACTGACCATCCAGAAGACAAAGCCGAACAGGATAACGGGTCTCTGCCCAAAATATCCTTGACGAATACGAAGAAAATGTTATGGGAGAGTTATTCGATCAGGCAGGGAATGGAGACAGCGTGTCTGAAACCACCGGATAATGACATCCAGTCTTAATGCTATGTACGTAAGAGCGATCATTGCGAATGCCGGATTTACGGAGCTTGAAGATACTCCAGCACACACAGCACTGTAGGCCGGCGCAGCGTAACCTTCAGCTGGGTGAGATCAGGACGAACCCTAGAGTGACAGAGAATTTCTAATGGATGAGAAGAGGAGGACAGGGGTGAGGATGATGAATCTCTCGCCGCACCCGGGTTGAGATACATGGAGAGTCTGCAGCACTCACCCACGAATCACCTACCAGGATCCACGGCTGGGTGTCGCCGGTCTGGGCCTAGGGTGAGGCCGGTCGAGCTTACCTTGGTCTCATCCAGGTCTCATCCAGACAAGGTTGAGAAGCAGGCGCAGCTTACCCTGTTCAGTGACCGCATGCAGCAGCCTTGGCAGTTTGCAGAATCAATCACGTACGGTCGATGCTCGTTGCTAGTTCTTTGAGCAGTAATCAACAACCTGCATCATGAAAACCCCATCGTGATGCAATTGGGTCCTGTGGCAAGACCACATGAGTCTCTATGTGGGTGCTGTTTCATCTACATGAGCAACAGTAGAGAGGGGGCAGGTGGGTATGGATATGGGGAGGTTAGACGTAGTACCAAACGATGATAGCCAAGGAACGTCGGATAGAGGTAAATATGTAAAATAGCAATTATTCCTATACGGAGCTGAGAACCTTGACACAAAGGAGATCTTAACCCTCGTCTAGCCAAGGAGTCTCATATTTCACATCTCATTCAATTCGTCCTAGAATGTTGTGGATGTTGTGGTGGAGGCGACGGCGACGGAGGATGCTGCGAATGTAGGGGCAGCGGCTCCGGAGGGAATGGCTGCGAATGGACTGACTGTGACAGGGGCGAGTAAAGTTCAGCGAGGTCTTCAATTGTTTGTACAAAGGCCATCGCGTCTATACACCCAGCTCAAAATCAGTATCTGTCTCAAAGCTCGCGATGCAGAACACATACCTCCTGCTGAAGTAAACTTAAACACATGTTCACCTCTGTTTGTAACTTGAGGTTCATAGTCTGAAGAAAAGATATGACGCCTCAGCTCTCGAAGATAAACCAGAGTTGGGCTCGCAAGCCGTAACCAGGTTGGAAAGACGAGGTATTGTGTAATAAAGGCGGTCCAGATCGGCACTCTGGAGCTATGGTCAACGAATCATATCTCCTCTTGCAAGCGATAAGAATTAGTATGCATGTACGTACCTCTTCATCTCCCCTTTGTGCACCGACGCCTGTAGACGTACGGCTCTCGAATAACGATCGCGGTAGACACGTAAGGCATGGAGGTAGTTGTCATCTATGATTTTGCTGTGAAAAGAACTGTCAGTCTGACTAGTAAGTCACCTTACTGGCACAAGTTCAATGCGTACCCCGCAAACAATTCAGCTTCACCAACCAATTCATAGTCTTGAATATTAGTCACTGGCATGCAGCTGTCGTGACCACGCAGCGAGAGGAGCGTGCAATAAAAGACTACCAGTCCTATACCAGTTCTTAGTCAATTCCGGTCAATTTAGTAATATTGGTTACATATTTGACTTACTTTCAATGGTGCTGAACACGAAATTTGCCCAAAGGTCTAGCTTCGAACTTCCTCGTTTTTTCGTGCAGATCTGCAATGATGACTCGGCTCGATGGAACTCAAGAACATTGAGGGGCAGGCAGGAATACTTGCTGCCTCCATTAGAGCTACTGGGCCATTTGCATAAGATGCGGGCGCGGTGATCGCCTTCACGGTAGTAGAGTCGGGCGACGAGTTCGCTCCCACTACCAAAAGCAATTTCCAAGATTTCTTTGAACTCTTCTTTGAGACGTGTACGTGCTTCCGGGGTGTGCTCGCCGTAGCATCTCGAGCTAAAATAGTGAGCGGATTACCAAAATCTGCTTTGCTTGGTGCACGTACATGGCACCTGTCTTAGTCAGGAGGGTAGTTGATGTGTCCAAGAAGACTTTCGTCACCCAGTGCTCGCTCTTGGTGTCTGTTGATGAACTTTGGCGGGCACTTTCCACATGGACGCTGCTTGCGTCATTTAATTTGGAAGAAGAAGGATGTGTGCAGTCACTCTCGTCAGCGACAGGGCTATCAGAGATCCTTTCCAGCTGGATGCTGCTTGCGTTATCAGATTTGGGAAAAGAATGCGTGGGGTCATCCTCGTCAACGGCAGAACCATCACTATCATCCTCATCGTTTCTTGGCAGGCTTGTAAGGGCAATTTCTTCCATGTGGCAGGCAACGTGAGTGGCGAATTGCCGTCGCGAAAGCCACCCCTGCTGTAAGCAAAGAGGACATTGTTGAGCAGCCTATGAAGGGGAAACTGAGTACCTAGCAGCTGACAGCACAGTAGCCTGCTGCTGATTATTCAAAGGCATGTGGTGATCAACCTCAAGATGTCGAATGAATAAGTCTCTACTGCCAACTTCTTGTCCGCAGTCGTTACACTTGTAAGACTCTTTGACCCTGTGTTGTTGTAATTCATGCTCAAACCACAACGCTCTCGTAGGAAAGGTAACGAGCATATCGCGACAGCCAGCGAAGGTGCAGATATATGGTTGCAGGTCGAGGAAAACGTGCATTCTGAAAACGTTAGCCTTGACAGAGTGCATCTCATATTCCTACTAACTTCCAATCAATGCGGTTTTTAATCACTGTCAGTTTCTTACCGCAGATGAAGCAGATAAATGGCTTGCCGGAAAAGACCTCGGGAGGCATAGAAGGTACCCTAGGCCTCCCTTGGTGATTTTCGGTCAGAGTTGATCGAAAAGAACTATGAGAAGCCAACGAGGCTGCCGCTTGGGAGCGCGCAGGCTTTGAGCTTCCAAGTCCAGAATCGTGAAATTCTGATAAGGACCTGAAAATCGACTTTGGTTCGGCGTATTCTTGACGCTGTGCGCAGTTGGAAAGGAGTTTTGCATCTTCTTCATTGACTTTTTCTTCTCGTCTGCCTCCATCCTGATGCTCTGCTTCATCTTGCAACAAAGACTGTTGTCGACCATGCTTCCTGATGCGAAGGAATCTTTGCCAGTTGGCTTCCCCAAGACGTTCGACAAGGCTGGTCTGGGCGTTTCTGAATTTATCATGAATTTGCAATACCAAATACCAAGCAGCATCGGTGACATGGAAGGTGATTGCCCAAGCTTGATCTTCCTGCCTCCTGCCAGATAGATCCACCTCTATGGTCTCCTCAAGCAGGGGATTAAGGTCTGCTAAACAGATCATGTAATTATGCAAATCCTTGTGAAATTTCAATTCTGTACGAGCTATGGAGCTGTCAATTTCCAATGATCCAGAATCTGTGTCGGAAGTTTCAATTTCTTCGTCGGGAATGTCAAGTATGGATTTTGCTTTGTCTAGGTGCTCAGAAACAGTTCGCAGCGGGGCTGTGATGTCTTCATTTGGGAGTGCTGATCTGACTGCTTCGATCGTGTACACACCTAGCAAAGGGCGAACGGTTAGCTAAGAACTGTAGATAAGGCCTCAGAATGTACCTTTAACCAGGGCTGTTCCAATCTTTAACAAGATTTCGAGTACACAATCATGAACCTCCGCAGATCTTTCCACACAGACATCGAGTTGTCCATGGTCGAGAGAGTCGCTCCACAGGACCAGGCGGCTGAGGTTGTCGCGGATCCTCCTTTGCTGAAGCACTGTTCGTGTCCGGTCCAGGCGGCAACATGTCCAAATATTTGCAAGTAACTGCTGGCAGGCCTCCAAGAAATTCGATGCGAATCCAAGATTAGGGCTCTCTGAATGGTCTGGGTTAGTTTTGGGTTGTCTATGCTCACCTCGAGCAATCCAGGTAAGCAAGTAATCCGATGAGACGGAACTGTCGCCCCGCAGTGTCGGCTCCATCAGATTTTGCAAGAAATATCAAATTTCATTAATCCTGGACAAGAATTCCTAAATACACATTCTGGCTCGTTGAATGCATATAGCAATTCGAGGCGGACTGTTCTTGTTGAATAGCACCATGCCAGCTGCCAACAGTTGACAATGATGCAACCCAGTATCAGGCTGTCAGGCAAACACCTGGACCCAGCCTTGCGGTGAAAGTCCCGAACTCGGACATTGCATATAAAAGCTCAGAATGAAGGCTGGCTCCTGTTTACCTATTGTTTTTTGGAGCTCATACAATGTCATCCAAGTCAGTCTTTTTATGAGCATCGAGCAGCTCTAGCTCATGTCTACGATCTTGTCTCTGCCTACGAGCACAACGATATTCGTTCCACATGGCGGAAGTAGGCATCGCCCTTGGAGTCCTACCTTTGATCATTGCAGGGGCACAGCATTATTCCAAAGCAGAAACAGTGTTTTGTCAATACCGCCACTTCACATCCGAACTCTCCTACCTGGCTACCCGTCTTAAAGTTCAGCGAGCCATATTCAAGAATGCTAGCAAGAAATTGATATCGCTATGTGTGGGCCAGGAAGAGGCCAGAATCATGCTGGAAGATCTAGAGCATCCGGGTTGGACTGACCCTGCTATCGACAGGGCCTTTTCTATGCAGCTCCAGGACAGCTGCGACGCTTTCGCTGACTCTCTTCAAACTATAAGTAGTCGACTCACCGACCTAGAAAAGGAATGTCAGAAATTTGAAGGCGTGTTGCATGGTTCTCAGAGTGTACCCTAAGACCCCAGCCATTGGATAAGCCCTCTTGCTAATGATTGATCTAGGACGGACCAGGTGATGCTAGGAGTCGCGCTCGGCTGATAGCTAAGAAGATTAAGTTCGTTTTCCGTGACTCACGAACCCAGTTACTGTTCAATAGTGTGAGAGATCTCACAGAAGACTTTTGTGCTTTGATCACCCAGATCGACCCGTCTTATACTTATGAAAAGCCGCCACTCCTACCAGCTGGGGGAGATGGAAGAGAAGTAGCAAAATTTGGGTCGATCAAAAACGCGGCGGAGAATTTGTACGAGGCATTGGGAGCCGCATGTACCAAGCATACAGAGCATCAAGTACACTTCAGTCTGCAGCCGAGCTATATAAGTTCGTCTCCCGATGTTCGATTTCACATTGGTTTTCGACAACTACTTGCCAGATGTGTTGGTAACGATGCAGGTCCCACATGGCTTACTATCGAGTCAAGAGTCTCAGACCCGATAATGAGTGTCCCTAAGAACAAGGAAGGACCTACCAACCTAGAAAAATCGCTAAAGAGGAACAAAATGTCGCCCTCGCCTCCACCCGGCAGACCACCAAAGAAGCGGCAAAAAAACGTTCGATTTCGCTCTCAAACCCCTCCTCCAATATGCCAAACATTACAGCCTGACACTACCCTGCCAAATCTCTGTTCACATGGAAATCTGTGCAATCAGCTTTCCCAGCTTCTCAGTCAATCACTATTAGACCAAAATCGATGCATTGGGTTGCTTGGAGACCTCTCGAATCGCACACACCTCATTTATCTTGACTCGCGTACCCAGTCTTTGCCAAAAGGGACTTGCACTTCACCTTCTAGCTCTTTGAAGGACGTCTTGAATATGGTTGGGCGGGCCAGAAAGCCATTCAATAGTATCCCTCAGCTGGAAAGAATCCGACTGGCCAAGCAACTCGCAATAGCGCTACTCTCATTTCATTCAACTTCCTGGTTAGATAGCACCTGGTGTAGCGAAAACGTTTTCTTATATAACACCAGCAACGAAAATCCTCAGTTTTCTTTCAAACTTGATGACCCATACGTCAATGTTGCCATTAAAGGTCCGTGCTCACCAACTCCTCCAACACCGGGCTCAACGTCTAGAAGCTTCGCCCCGAATCCTTTCCTTTTCGGCCTTGGTGTTATGCTTCTGGAGATCGCGTTTGAGACACCATTGCGAAGTCTACAACGGTCTGTTGACATCGAAGCGAGCCAAGACGATAGGCATACAGAGTTCTTCACGGCAAAGAGGGTTAGCAAAATGGCTTCCAGGCCTCTAGGCATTCGATATAACAGGATCGTCCGAAGTTGTCTGAACTGCGATTTTCGTGGTGGAGATGATTTGAATGAGAGTGCTTTACAGGAGGCTATATACCGCGACGTTATTTTCGAACTTGACCGACTAGAAGAAAAGCTTCGTCGATTCAATCTTGAAGATTGATCATTATTGCAATTGACTGCAAACTTTTCGTTCGACGACACTATCTATTCGAAAAAGAGTCTCTTTTTGTCACTCTGGAGAGTATCATGGTAAAATGAGTTATTATGCCGGTCCGAACGCATTCCTCAAACTGTGGCTAGCGCATGGGATAGTATAGCAATATCCCCTGTGTTACTGAATGGGTGCCCCTGCCTTTTCAAGAATAGTGTTGCCGTGATTTAGCGTCAGAACTTTGCTGCAATCTTGGCAGGTAGAACGTCAAAAGAATTTTGAGCGATACTTTTGTACTTGACTTTCTAGATGAAATATGCAGATAATTTAGAAATTCAAGATTTACAAATGATCAGGATCGCAAAAGCTATCGAATGATGTTATTTTCATTATCCCTTGTGACCCCGAATAACCCCTGTCGTGGTCCTCCTGCCGATGAGGGTTTAGCGTTAAGAGGTACCCGCGTTTAGCGGTGAGGTTATTTCTGCAGCCTTGGCATTAGGAACATCAAAATTATGGGAGTATGCTGCAGCCTTGGCGTTAAGAACATCAAAATTCGTTGAGACCTGGCTGCAGCCTTGGCGTTAAGAACATCAAAATTCGTTGAGACCTGGCTGCAGCCTTGGCGTTAAGAACATCAAAATTCGTTGAGACCTGGCTGCAGCCTTGGCGTTAAGAACATCAAAATTCGTTGAGACCTGGCTGCAGCCTTGGCGTTAAGAACATCAAAATTCGTTGAGACCTGGCTGCAGCCTTGGCGTTAAGAACATCAAAATTCGTTGAGACCTGGCTGCAGCCTTGGCGTTTTTTGATGTTCTTAACGCCAAGGCTGCAGCATACTCCCATAATTTTGATGTTCCTAATGCCTATAAGTCTATAAATAGTATCATTTAATAGCTCCTAAAAGGCTCTATCTGACTATGAAGTTTATATTTTAATAACTATAATAAGAATAACTATATTATTACTAAAGATGAAACTTTATGAATAAATCTTAATATAGAATATATATTAAGCTTTTAAAAATAGTTTATTTAAGATTAATAAGCTTAGTAATTAGAAAGTTATAAATAAAATAACCTTTGTAACTTCTTTTATTTTTTATTTTTATCTTTTTTAATAAGCTAATTAATAATATTATAAGATTAATAATAATATTATTTAATAACCCTTTTAATTCTGTATAAGAATAAATAGAATTTAAGTTAATAATACAAATATTTCTCCTAATAATATGCACTTTCTGAGTCCTTTAATATAATGTTAACAAATCTAGACTAAAAGTCCTTGCCCCTCTTCTCCAGGACCCGGGAATTAATGCGTATAATGTGATAACAGTCTAGGAACTATAGCGTAACCCTGTTAATAGCGCTATCTACAATCCGGCTAATAGCGGGTTTTACCTAGTTAATCTAAGAGCTAAGGAATCGAGAGTATGCTGTTATGTAAACAAGAGGATCTTGATAGATTCCTGGACAGAACTCTTTTACTTAGACGATCTAGTTATAGTTACCCTGCAAATCGCAGGCGACTTGTGTATAATTAATATTTATAACTATTATAACCCTCTTCTTACCCACTACAGCGACACTAAGAACCGTAGCACGCTTAATACATATTACTACATGTGAACACGCCAAGCACTGACAGGCACTACGGAGCTGCCTGGCACTCTGCGAAGGAACTATGACAGACTTAGACAGGACTGGACCCTGAACTACACACATGGTCAGACCTGGACAACGTAATGATCAGAGGTGATTAGGGTGAGCACTCATGAGCAATGATCAGAGGTGATCAGGGTGAGCACTCATGAGCAATGATCAGAGGTGATCAGGATGATCAACTCTGAGCACGAATCTTCTAGTCTATATAAGCACGCTTACTTCCCAGATAGTTTTATAGTCTTTGTAGTTAACTTATGTTATTAGCTTATACCTAAGTTAAAGACATCTTAATATTATTTATTATATTTCTTATTCTACCTAACTAACCCTTTAGATCTAGCTTTTAGTTAAGACTTATCTTAATTAGTTAAGCCTTAATACTTTAATTATTACTCTTAAGAATATTAAGTATAGTTAAACAAATATTATATATATTACTTAAAGATATATACTATATTAATTACCTCAGGATTAATAAGCACCACTACTATTAAAGGCTAAGGAAGAAATATACAGTTTAAAGTTATACTACTAGACCTATTTTATAAAGATAAAAAGAGACTTTGAAAATTCTTAAACTAATTATATTTTATATATAAGTAATAAATACTAATAAAAAGAAGATCTTATATATAGTTATCTTTTTTTAAAGAACTATATATAACTAGTTTAAACCTTATCTTAAAAATAAACTTAAAGAGATAATAAAAGATTAAGCACCAGATATATAATAAATCTTTTATAGTTTTACTAACTTTATAATTAAGATTAAACAAGTATATAAGGATATAGATATAGTTAAGGAAGCTAAAAGAGACCTATTATAAATAAGGCAAAAGGGATCCGCTACAGACTATGCTTCTAGATTCTACTAGATTGCCTTATAAGTAAACTAAAAGGACTCCGCCTTATTAGTTATCTTTTACAA
>NW_006916397.1:38197-40315 GCF_000464535.1 Endocarpon pusillum Z07020 | reverse complement strand
TAAGTTTCTTATATAATTATTATATATAAATATTTCTAGTATTTAGCTATACTTTATCTCCTTTATAATATATTAAGGTAAGGTGTTATCTTTAGTTTTTATTTATTATATCTATAGTTTTTGCTTAGCTTTAAACTAGTTTTATATAATAATAGTTTAAGAGTTCTTTTATAAATATTAAGATATCTTTTATATAAGAGTTAAGGAGGGTCTTAGCTTAATTAAAGCTTATCCTAAGATTAAAGCCTTTATTAATAAAGAATAAGGATATACTTATAGATTCTGACTTATAATTATTTATAGCAAATTTAGCTAAATAGATAAGTTTTTATTACTTAATTAACTTGTTTTAATTATCTATTTATTTCTAAGTAATATTGTCACGGAGTTGACATAGAGGCCTCCTGGCAAAGTCGCCACGCAGGCCAAGAACGATAATCGACACTCCGCGCTGTGTACGGCTTCTTGCTGATGCACAAGCTACCGCAGGCACATTGATTCGGAAAGAGCTATTCAAGCTGCATGGTATAGGTGAGGCAGCAGGCTATCGAATCCTTAAGTCGAAAATAACGCGCTAAAGCGAACGAATCTATAACTGTGGCTGAATTATAGACCTCTATTAGATACTATTAACTTAGAGAGGCTATAGCTATAAATAACAAAGTAAATAAATATCTTAACTAGATATTTTATTTTTATGTTATAACAGAGCGCTAGGTGTCTCTTCTTAGTTAATTAGTCTATTAAGACCCAAATACTTATAATACTAGGGAAAATACTATTGGATTTAAGGAGATCTATAACGAAATCTATAGCTAGGTATTATTATTATTTCTTAAGCGGCTCTAGTGCCTATAGTTGACCTTAGCGCTTGCGAGAGGGTTTTGTATAACAGTATATAAGATATTTAGCTAGCTATTTCTTTACTAAGTCTATTATCTTTAGCTAATAAAATTATTATTATAGGATCTTATAAGTCTTTACAGGGCCTAAGTAACTAGTTATCAGCTATTTATAGTATTTATTAATATAGTAAAGTCTTAGTTCTTTATTTTTAGGAATTTATAAGTATTATTAGTAGTATAGTTTATTATTCTTTACTAAATAGTTAACTAATATAATTATAAGAGATCTTCTGACTCTAGATAAGACTTATTAATAAGTTACTTAATAAGAATCTAGTATACGATAATAATATCTTTTTCTAAGATGATTTAGGGCTATAGATTTATTATGTATAAGGCTATAGTGTTATCTATAATTATATTAAGGCCTTCTCCTAACTTAGGTAATCTCTTATAGCAGCGTAAGATTCTTGTAGATCTAATTAGATAGATAGGAATAGATTCTGATATCTAGGAGTCTAGATTCTTTAGTTTCAAGACTACTTACTTAAGAAACTTCTTTCTATTATTGTTAACATTAATAGCTTTATCTTGTAGTCTGCAGAATAATCTATTTACGTAGTACTATAACCTAGGGCAGTACTTAATTATAAAGTTAAAATAAGAGAGGAATTCGCTTTAATAGGCTTATTAGCGGGATAGTTGTTTAGATAATATAAAGTATTTAAGGTTCCTATAATTTGTTATAACTTGTATAGGTTCTTAGGACCCTTCTAGCTCTAGGTGTTATTCTTTAAAAGTATAAACTATAGCTTTTAGTTTCTTATTATAAATCTTGTAGTTGCTCTTAACTAAGGTATATCGCTTTAAGAAGTAGGCTATAGGTTATAAGATCCTCTTATTATTAGGTTAAAATAAGACTCCTTTGTATATGTTATCTAAGGCATTAGTCTTTATAGTATAGAGTAAGTCAGGATTAAAGTGCTATAAGACTAAAGAGCTTATAAATATGTCTTTTAGCGTCTGAAACGCTTTTCTAGCTTTTTCTCTCTAGTTAAAAGAGACGTCTTTTTAGGTAAGCTTAGTCAAGAATAAGGCTATCTTTGAGAATTCTTTAATAAATTAATAATAGAAATTTGCAAATCCTATAAAACCTTATATATCTTTTGTATTATTAGGTTTCTTCTAATCTTAAATCATAGTTATCTTCTCTAAGTCTATATATATTTATTTAGGTTTGCTATCTTCTGAATAGCTCTAGATAATTATTCCT
>NW_006916397.1:0-37603 GCF_000464535.1 Endocarpon pusillum Z07020 | reverse complement strand
TTTAGTAATAACTTAATCTTATAATTTATTCTAGGGCGGTGTAATAAAAGCTTATTAGTAATAACTTTATTAAATAGAGACAGAAACTTGTAATATTACTTAGGAAGTCTAGTCTAAGGATTTATAGTTTCTTTAGGTTTCAGGACTTTCTTAATATCTCTTAATAATATTATAAAGACTTTATAGTCTCTTTATTTGCTTAAGTAATTAAAAGTTATTACTCTTATTATAATTAGTATTACAGTTATATTTATAACTTTTATTTATCTCTAGACTTAAGGTTTATTATTTTATGCTTTTTATATAACTTTAAAAGTAATAAAGTATCTTTTGTTCTTTTAAAGGTAATAATTATAGCAGTATTCTATATTATATATAATAGTCTTTAGTACCTAATTTATTATTAGATTATATTATTTAAGCTAGAGTATTCTAAAAATAATATTATATTTTAGTCTAAGGATAACAAATATTAATAGGACTTCTTAATAGATATCAGAAGGTGCAGAAGACAAGGGAACTTTAATAATATAGGTTATTATAAAGGCCTAATTATTAAAGCCTACTATAGTTTTTTAACTTTCTAATTTTTTATAAAAGAAGAGTTACGCAAAAGCTTTACTAATATATACTATTATAAAATAGCTAGAGTTAATTAGGGCTTACTATTTAAATTATTTAATGCTATACTTAATTAAGAGGCACTTAGAATTAAGAAGAAGGTCTGCTAAATATAAAGAAATAGAACTTAATTATATTGCTAAGCTATCTACTATATTAGTAGTAGTTAATCTCTTCTTAATTCCTTAAACGCGACTTAATTCAGGATTACTTTATTTAATAACTTTATATTAATATAATTGCTAGATAAAGGAAGAAGGACAAGAGAGGCTAAAGTAATAAGTGTAATTGCTTATAAGGTTACTAGAATAAATACTAGAGTTAAGGATACTATAATAGGTATAAAAGAGACGATACAAAGGTTGCTTTGTAGCTTTGGCTTTAGCTTTTTTGGGCATGTATTAGCTCTGTAGTCTAGGCTTATACAGTAATAACAAAGGCTTAGATTACGTTAATATTCTTGTTTGGCTTTGTGTTTGTTAAAGGCTTTGTAGACTAAGTGATCTATGTCTATAGGGTCATAGGAAATAAGGGCAGGTGTGATAGGACAGACGAGGGCTAGAATTAAGATAGTTAAACTTATAAGCGGCTTTTATAATCTGATTATCTATTATAATAGCGCAGTATATAGTAAGTTGTTCTGCTAAGTATACTCTTAGACAAAGGCTTTATATAACATGTCTCTAACGTTAACTATAGCTAACTTCTCTGTGAGTTCCTTAGATAGTGTAAGTTAGAGCAGTCCCTTAAGACTATAGTCCTGAAATAGCGTTCTTCTAGCAGTCTGCTTGAACTCCGGATAGAATTCAGAGAAGGGCTAGTGCGTTTGCCTCATCTTTACAAGATAGTAGATAGTAGAGTACTCTAGGTCAGTATTACTAAAGTTAAGCTTTAGTTTTTTAATTAGATCTATCTAATCTAGATAGATCTCTTTATTAATATTATCTAGAGTGATGTCTAAGGCATGATTTATAAATTAAGAGAATACGTAATAAATATATAATATAAGTATAAGATATCTATTAGTATTAACTTTAAATTTTGAAGTAAGGCTTACTTTAAACCTCTCTAGGTCTTTATAAATATTAGGCTTTAAACTACTAAATATAGAAATGTTTATAATCTTTTCTGACTTCGCAAGTATATACTAAAGTTATTAATTCTAATACAAGACTATAGTTATTGCTAACAAGATCTGAGCTATTAGGCCTTAAGTTAGATCTTAGGCTAGGTGCTTAGAGGACTAGAGAGTATAAATTAGAGCCAAACTATATATAGGAATAGGTATATAAAAGGGTTCTTATAGGTTAACTATATTGTTGTTAAGACGTATTCGGGCGTTAGCTATAGCTTCTATAGATAAAAAAGACTTAAGGGAGATCTCAGACTCTTCTAAGGAGGAAGGGACGCGGAATAGGATAAAAGAAGGAGAGGCAGTAGTTCTTTTACTGCCTAGACTGAGTAACAAGGAATAATAATAAGGGGAAAATAGGTTAAGGCGGACCTAAGGACCAGAAGATAAAAATAAGTGAGACGCTTCGTAATGTCAGAAGAGCTATGGTTGGGCCTAATATACAAGACGAAGCGTAAAGAAAAGGAAACGAAAGTGGGAACACAACGCTCTATATACATGTCCATGCCCCTTATCTCGCTGAGGCCAGGTACAGACAACTGTGGGTACCTGTCATCAGTGATGGCTAGAATAGCGGCAGGGAGCTAGGTCTGAGATGAGCTTTGTGAGCCATGGTCAGTGCTATAAGGAATATGGTCCTTAGCGTAGGTCGCAGGAGGATTTGTAATAGTTATTATTTTTATTAGCTTATATAAGAAAAATGCTAAGAAATATTACGTAATACTCTGACTTAGTAATGCTTTCTATCGTCTAATCTCTGCTAACACAGCTTATTATGTTCGTTATTCCTTTTGCTATTTCTGTTAATTTCTGCTATATCTAGTCCTTTCTGCTTCTTCTATTGCTTTTTATATCTCTTATAACGTTTATTATACAGCGATAGCGGCTATAGAGACTTACTGCTAATAATAAGGGCAATAGAGATAACAGAACTTGCAAAGAAGAGCATTAGTATAAATAGAGAGTAATATTTATTATTTTAAGCAACAGAGCAGTTGCTTTAGGATAGAAATACACGCATTTCTATTGCCTTACTGCTGCTCCCTTTAATAGCTTATAAAAGACCTTAATATATTAAGAAGATATAGCACTAAGATTTAGTATTAACTAAGTATAGTAACTAATAATCTGCTTCTCTTTTAATACTTAGTTGTTCTATAAATAAGTTTACTCTAGATTTTTAAGATGCTTTAGCAGCGCCTATTAGTTTTAATCAAGATTTATTAATATTTAACTTATTACATAGGCATAGTAAAGCTAATTTAGACTTTCTTTAATTAGTGTTCCTACCTTATTCTTTCTATTAAGCTCTTCTAATGTATATTAATTAGATTTATGAAAGTAAGTTATTATAGCCTTTCTAGCATACTAAACATAGATTTAAAGAGTTAAATCTAATATAAATTTGAAGAAGTTAAGAAAGGAGAGAAGATTATTAGCTTAATCTGCTATAATAATAGCAGGATTTAGGGTATTAATAAAGAACTTCTTCTTTAAATACTTAAAAAAGAAGTTAAAAGATTTAGTTATCTTACTAAGATAGTAACTAAATATAATAGGTAATATAGCTTTTAAGTTCGTCTCTCTAATAGTAATAAGAAGTAGTAAGCAAAGATTATTTGTATTAAATATATTATTAATAATAAGATAATAGCTAATAATAAATTAATAAGCTAGCTAAACTAACTCTAAATATTAGAAGAAGATTTGAATTAGCTTACTATCTATTATCTTTGAGTTTTCTTTCTTTGTCTTTATCTAATTATTTATTTAAAGTTGATAAATAAAGCCCTTATTATTAAGAGCTTTTAGTAGCCTAGATATTATATTAGCGTTTACTTTATTTAGTTACTAATATCAAAAAATATTATAATAAGTCTATAAATTTATAATTAGCTTATTTCCTTTCTTTTTTAATAGTTAATAGGTTTAATAATATAATATTTTAACAGATTTAAGCATTAGAGCTTAAGCGCTTTATTATTAATAGCTCTCTAAGTTAATTTCTTATAAGCTAAAAAGCTAAATAAGTTAAGAGGGAACTTATAGATTTAATAAACTTGTTGCCTTTATATACTTTTATATATTTATTTCTTAGAATATTTATTAATTAATTATTTAGATAAATAATACTTTATAAGATAGTTAAATTATTTAACTATTAAATTTCTTTGTCTGGCTATTAAGATAGCTTCTTCTTAATTCCTTACTACTTTATCCTTTAGCTAATAATTATTCTAGCTATTTAAGCTATAAAATTTATATTAAAACTGCTAGCTAGGAGTATTGCTAGATTAGTAACGTCTTATTACAAACAGATAGCTATTAGTAAATCCATAAGCATTTAAACGCTTAAGGTAATGTTAAGGAGACTCAAACACTTCCTTATTTATAGGCTTTGCAATCATCTTTAAAGGATAAGAGTTGATCTTTGTTAGCTATTTGTTACACAGCTCAACAGGAAGAGTATAATATGTTGAGGTTTCTTCATAATCAATGATCAAGGCCATAATAGAGGGGTTCAAAGGCAATTAAGGTCAGATTTAGAGGCACAGAGACACAAAGAAGGGCTGTCAAAAGGCAGGAAAAGCATATATGAACATGCCTACAAATTCTCAGCAGTGGCTAACCCTTGAACAGCTCAATCATCAACTATTTAGCCTTCCCGACGGCAGCAAGCTTCCCCGGGCTCCTATTTGAGATTAGACAGCCAAACTCGCCGCAAAGCGAACGTGCAGGGGGTGACAGCGAGCTCACAGGGCATTTCGACGACAGCAGGCCCAGCAGCCGCCGCAGGGCCCTCCCCCCCCAAAAAAGGCACCACAGAAAGAGCAGCAACGGAGGCAGTTGAGCACTTTGTAGTTCCTATTTGAGCTGACCAATGAGAAGCTGCGCCAAGGGGGCGTTGCCAAGAGGGGGCGTTGCCAAGGGGGCGGTCCCGAATGGCTCTCCATAACGTTATGATGTCTTACATAAGCGGGTTAGGTGGAATTCATACTCCTCCTACTCCTACTCCATACTTGGTGATCCGCTTTACTCATCTTTCTCGTTGCCACCTTGTCTCTCTCACTACTCGAGACATCCTGTACTATCTATCAGGCTCAGGCTCAGGCTCAGGCTCGCTATCTCAAGCGATGTCACCGCCTACAAGACCTCGTCAGAGGAAAGCCAGCGTCCTGGCTGCTCCATCTAGATCTGACGATCCCGAAGAGAGAAAGCGCATCTTGAATGTTTTGGCGCAACGTAGATACAGTATTTCACTGCGCTCAATTCAGACTGCTGTTCTTGCCACTGACCCTAGATCAGGGAAACGAAAGAGAGAGCACGTCAAAGCTCTAGAGTCTCAATTGGTCGGGAAGACTTCAGTTGATGCAGCTTCCCAGCAGAATATCATAACAGATGTCGAGAACGACCTCACAGCTAGCACCGGTCTGCTAGAAGAATCGTCACAATCTCAGTCATCTTGTGAAAGAGCTGCATCCGGAGACTGGCCTGCCGCTCTCGGTACGACCAACAACCCACCAGCCTGCACACAAGCGTCCTTGTATTCATCGCAGACAGCACTCTTCTCAGATATGAGTCAAATGAGCCTTGGTGCTGAAGCAGAAGATCAGCCTGGTACTGATTCCTCAAACGATCAAGCACCAGCAGAACTTTTCACGCAGCCGCGCGTCACAGCGCCTGAGCTGGCAATGCTTGACTGGGCTATGTCTTCGGCGTTAGACAACGGCCCGGCATATGTCCCAGCCCCAAATCAACCACTCTCACCATGGACCTGGGACCCTTTAGTGTTTCTACCGTCGATTAGTCTCCCTTCTACACCCGGCCCGGACCTATCATCCCGAGATAACGAATCAACGCCCCAAACCGACCCGTCGTCCTCCTCCTCTTCCTCATCGCCAGACTCCGCATCCGCCTCCCCACCCAAAAATCCGCATTCTTCCACAACTCACGCAGACTACACCGACACCCTACAAACCTACTGCACAACCCACGACACCCTCGCAGACGCCCACTTCCTCGAGTCCCACGACCTCAAACTCCTCCACAGCTTCCTCTCCATCGCCTCCCTCTTCAATCTAGACCTCAACACAGATATCTGGTCCCTCACCGCCTCCTCCCCCTTCTACTCCCCTCCCGGCTCCCTCCCACCTCCGCTCCCCCCCAACCTTCCCCCCAACCTGCACCCAACCTCCATCCCACTCACGACCCCGCATCACCCGATCATCGACATCCTCCCCTGGCCAGTGGCCCGCAACAAACTGATCCTCGTCTTCTCCGCACCTCCTCATCTCCGGCCCCCACAGGCGCAACCGGAAACCGCGCTCATCGACCTAGTGTACGATATCGAGGATAGTAGTGAAGGGGTGAGGATGTGGGGGGAGAGTCCGTTCAAGGAGGAGAGCTGGGAGGTCGGCAGTAAGGTGTGGGGTAAGTGGTGGTGGGCTTTTGATGGGGCGATCGTGAGGAAGAGTAATGAGTGGAGGAGGCGTAGAGGGGTTGGGAAACTAGGGATGGGAATGGGAATGGGAATGGGAAGTACGTCTGGGAATGTAGTTGGTGAGGTAGGCTGACCTTTGAGAGTGAAAGGGGGAAAGGGGTGAGTGGGCCCGGATAGGGGATGCCAAGGCTCTGGCTACAGGGAGCCGGAGTATGGGTTTCAATATTTGAAACCATCAATTCGGAAGCTCCATCAGCTATACTCCGTAATGTACATAACTGCCACAGAAGCGTAACTCAAAGATGAATACTCTACTTACCATCCCGCTTTCCCACCAGCGTAAACCAGAAAAATATCATCCCCAGCAACCACTCCTCTACCAGTAAAACCGAGACTGGATTCCACAAGTGAAGCCGTCACGAACTAAAACCCCCTTAGCAACAAGTACATACATACGCACATTCTGACATCGTTATTCCATTCTATTCTGAACCGGAAGCTGCCCGGGCTCATACATACCATACCATACCATGCCATAGCAGTGCGTGGAAGTGTCACCGTAGTAACCAGTAGTGACTCGGAGAGGGAATCAGATGACTTCGAGCTGCTGAGATCCCGGTTTCGAGTGGGGATATAAGATACATGACCACTTTACTTCTTTTTATTTTATACCATCAGACCGAGAACAAATTCAGGAGTCAGGAAGAGTGCGTCGTTGGATTCTTTGGGAGAGAGGGAGATGAAGCTTTTGAGGAGTTTGGCATTGTAGGAGGAGGAGGAGGAGGAGGGCAGTCTGCAGTCAGAGTTTTTGGCACAATACGGAGCGGATCGGAAAACTTAGCAATAGAGAGCAGAAGCACGCATGCACGCATGCACGCATTTGACTGGCTGGGCTACTCTCTGGAGTCTCGCGCACCTTTCATCTGTGCCTGTCCGTGTGCGTCGATCTAGTTGTACAAGTCATCGTCGTCGTCGGTCTGACCCTCCGTCTCAGTCTCAGTCTCGCTCTCGCTCTCCACCACCACCGCCTCGTCCCTTTCCATCTCCATCTCCGTCTCCGTCTCCGTGTCCACCTCCGTGTCCACCTCCATCTCATCCTCAGTTACCTCGAAATTCTCCTGGTCCGTCGCATTCGCATCGCAACAGATCATCTCGGAACGGCTCATCTTCCTCGCTCCGCTACGACGAGGCATCTTGCGTGGACCGCCTTCTCCTACGTCACCACCACTACCACCACCATGACCGACACCGCCAGCTCCAGCAACAGAAGAACCTGGTTGCGAGTCCTGCACCATGGAGGCAGATCTCTTGCGCGACTGGACAGCCGCCTCACGCGGGTAGTAGCCATAGCGGATGACTTCGTCGCCGTGGGAATCGTGGGTTCGGATCACGTCGAGCGCGAAGCCGGCGTATTTAGTCTGGAGGGCTCGGACGGCTCCAGAATACATGAAGCGGGGGTGGGTGCCAGGTACTATGGCGGTGTAGTTTTGGTACTGTTGACAAGTCAGTTAGTTAGTTCGTAAAAGGGATTGATGACGTGGGGAACTTACGAGATGGTAAATGTTGGCCAATGGATTCACATACTCTGCCCAGCCAGCTTCGTAGTTGTTTTCCAGGATTTGACCAGCATGGTTTTTCTTGATGAGCTTGTTTTTGAGCAGCGTCTGCATGATAGGGCTTGTCATCAAGTCTTCCGGATCGCCTCCGAACCCTAGGTAATTGGTCAACAAGGCAGTACGAGGCATAGCCCATCGAGATTGTGCAACTCACGCAATGCTTCGACCAAGCCGCTGTCGTCCACTGGTACGCCGAGTTTTTGCGCTTCGAGGTATTTAAGTACCTTCCGGCACTTAACAAGAGTAGGCATCCAGTCATTGAGGGCCTTCTCTTTTGGCAGAAGAAGACAGCTGTAGCAGAAGTGATCTACGGGACGGCGGTCCTTTGCGATGTCCTCCCAGCCATAGCAGCTCGCATGTTGTAAGGTGCCGCAGAGCTCACAGTCAAGCTGTTATCGTCAGCAACATCTCCACAGTATATTTCACAGCATCGACGAACCATTGCGTTCGTAGCCGTTTTGTTAGTGCATTCGCACTTGACTTCATCAGTGGATTCTAAGCGACGAATCTGGTACTTTTCTAGGAGAGCTTGGTCGAAGAGTGGATCACCGGCTGGACAACGCTGCTGGACAGCCGTGGCATGCACGATCAATTCAGCCATTTTGGTTGGAACAAGCACCGATTGTTTGAACTCTTCTTGGCGCGTGTGCTTTTGCATGCTCTTGTCCGAAAGCTGCTCTGTACCATCGCTATCTTCATCATCAGTATCGTCTGAACGGAGGAGACTTTGAGTCGGCATCAAGTCCTGCGGCCTGGAAGAACTGCGCTGCATCTGTTGCAGAGCTTGCTTGGTTCGTATGTCGTCTCGCGTCTGAGTCGAGGGAGCTGCCGAGGACGCCATGATCCCACCGGGAGCCGAACGCTGAGAAGGTTGTGGCAGCGGAGGGGGTGTTAGGTTGATCTTGTACTCATCGAGGCGCGAACACTTGGTGGAGTAGTCCATTACCTCCGGAATCACCTTCAAACAACTCATATCAAGACCAGCCGGACTGACATGACTGACTACCACTCCAGTACGATATGTCCCAACAACAAGACCAGCAGTCTTTTCGGATTTCTTAGCTAATTCGATACCACCTGGAAAATGGATAACGTCGTCGATGCAGCTCTCAAAACCTTTCGGCTCGTAGGTGGCTGGGCAATCATCAGTGTAGAAGAGATTCAGTCCTAGGTTTCGGCGACCTGATTCAATAAGTATGAAGCTTCCTACAGAAAGAAATCATCACTCACGAGGAAGTGGTGGTAGACGAAGGACCACTCTGAGAAGGCCTTTGATTGCTGCATTGAAGCTCAGTTGTGCATCTTCCACAAAGAAGGCAGGTTGCGGGCCGGGCGAAACTGTGACACTGCTAACACCACGGCGGCTTTGTCCTGGTGCAGAATCGTAGGTGAATGTGAAAGTGTAGCATTCCATGACTTCAGAGGGGCGGCTGCTGTCTGCACAGATGGAGAGCTGGACCGCTTCAAGGTAACCGCGGTGCAATGCATGAAAGATTCCACCCTCCTGCAGATGGGTCAGTTACGCGATTAGGCAAGTGATCAAACACCAACCAAAAGTGTCAAGATTTTGTCCGCCTTTTCACTTCTGCCCTCCATAAGAACCTTGAAAACTTGAGAATTATTGTCTTCAGTTGGAATTTTCCGCTCCAGAAGATCCCTGTAAGTCACCGGACCAGATGCATCAAACAGGTCAGCAACACAACGCTCTGAGTAGGCGGGAGAGCCATGTCTGATGAGTTCTCGACTGTACAGCACTGAGGCGATTGCCCCATGCAAGAATATCTCCACAAGGGACAGACTTTGATCAAAGCGAATTGCGGTAGTCTGCATGGGCTCATCCGCTTGTACAAATGAAGGCTCTTCTTGCTGTGGAGTACCCTTAGGCTGTCCAACACCTCTTCCTTTCCCATGACGACGGCGTAGGAGTGCTGATTTCATGGTGAGATGCTCTGGTTGTAACAACAGCTGAGATGGCTAAGTCGATCTATCATCAGACAAGATCAGCATGAACTGCACGCCAAATGAGAAGATCCACAGATTGGCCACAAACCTCACGTGAGTCCTGATGCACAAAGTACAGACCAGAGCCAGATTCAAAGAAACCTACTGAGTCTTCCTGGTCTGAGAGAAGAATGCTGAGTTCAGTTTGTCAAAGATCCGAATTCAGGAGGTGGAGAGGGTGCAGACAGTGTAGAACACAGTGTGGGCTTGGCGACGACGAGGTAGAACACGAGGGCATAGGGCAAGACTTTGTTGCCTGTCACCTCACCTCACGATCTTGTCCAAAACGACCAAAGGGGCTTAGTGCCACACTCTTCCTCCTCAGCAGACGACGACGTCCACCACCACCACCAAACGGAACCTGCTAATCTCCATATCTTCTACCTCGTCAGATTCGGCAGCATAGAATGGTACTGCATGAACAATCCACGCTGCAGGTCTCTCCTTTGCACACGCAGCCATATCATTGCATGCTCTTTGCCCTCCCAACATCATATCGAAGTACGGCTTGGCATTGAGAGGAGGACTTCCTTCACCCACTTGATTTCAAACCACCCTCCATTTGTGCAATTCATGGCCAAAGGATCCAGAAGTGCTTGCCAGGGCTGATCTCAAGGAGACGCAATCTGCTGCTGCTGTCACAGTTCCATGGACGAGGCCTCCAGTTTCCTGTCCTCAGAACTCTGCTGCTATCACACGATTGCCAATCATTGCCAATCATTGCCAATCCTTGCCAATCATTAGCAAGCATTAAATTACCCGTCATCTCTGCCTTGATGGAGCCACTTCGAGGCGGTCTTGCTTGCTATGCTCCAGGGGAAATCCTACAGGCAAATATACAGAGAACACAACCAGTTGGGTGGGTCAGAGCATTACTTACCAGAGAGCCCAAGCTCCCAGAAGGCATTGCAGAATGCGACATGACCTCAAGGCCGCCGGCCTGAGAAGGCAGAAGCTGCTCCAGATGGCGCGCAGGAAGGGGATATGAATGCTAATACCTTGCTTGAGATGTTGTTCTCCTTGTCTGTGATATGCAGGCCACGCAGAATCAAGGTTGGGATCCTCGCATGAAGACATGAGAGAACAAGATTGACTGTTTCTGAGACGATCAGTACTAAGGCTGCCTGATTAGTAACATCCTTGCTCTCGGAAGCAGTAGGATGATATGGTTGCATCTCTACCATTGAATCTGTAGCAGAGGCAGTGTGGCGTAGGTGGAATGTGTGTGAACAGCAGGCTAAGCAGGGTGGAAATTGCATGCGCAAATCCACGGATAGATTGATGCCCGTCATCTGCCGCCACTGCCTCGCCCATCATGTCTCCGAGCACAAAGCCACCTTCTTACAATAAGGCAGAGTGCTAATCTTGCAGCCGAGGGTGGATGGTTGGCTTACTGTGCAGACGTAGTCGCTGATTTCTGGCGGTGTCAGCTGTGTCTGCAGTGGTGTCTGCGGTGTCTGGCTCCGAGTGGGGGCAATTCATCCCGAACATCTGTACCACCATTTCCACACCGACCAGCATGTGTCTTGCCTTCTCCGATTTCTACAAGGCCATGTTCGATATAGCGGACCAGCTATCCAGTGTGTAATACTGACGAATATCCGGCTTTTAGTAGACTGGTGTGCCGTGCAGTCGGTGGTTTTCTGAATTCCATCCGTGGGGCGTGTTGGTTTCGCGTCCTTCGAGTCAACCCACTTCGAAACACCAGCTGCACATGACAGAGCGTTTTCCGGTACATGCTGAGGACCAGCAGATATAGCGGAGAAGATTCTCCATATCTGGCCCCGAACACGAACACAAACACAACATGGCAGTGCCTATTACCGAGGATGACACCGACCCACTTTCTCACACTTCCAGGAGGACCGCTTCATCATCCCACAGCACCACCCCCAAAGACGCCGTCAGCTCTTCTTTTGCTTCACGATTCTCACCATCAGCTGTCTTGCAACATCAGCGGAGCAAAGACCGGCTAACCTCCACCATGGCACATTTTGGGGCAGATAGTACCCTGGGGCAATTCTCCTTTGCTCCCGCCACGCAAACCACGGTGGTGACCACAACAACTACGACGACGACAAGATTTCCTCCTTTCGTCATGAGAGCTCCAAGACGTATGCAGGACCTAGATCCTAAGCTCTACCCCCTCGCTGCGACCCCTACTCCATCTTCACTCAGGAATATCAGCTTCGACCTTCAAGGCAAGCAGACGATCTTTAAGGAGGCTGAAGATACTACTGTTGCGATGGAGGAGATCGAACAAGAGAATGAGATCCTGAAATCGAATGGGGCTGTTCAGACTGTGCAAACATTCAAGAGCGAGCCACGGGATTTTTCCAGCTCATTTGGCCCCCATCCGCAGCGATCCGCACCCAGAGAAAGACCAGCTTCGCCGGACTCAATTGTCGACCATGCCGAGCCTGGACGTAGTACTCGTTCGACAACTGCGACTCGGCGAGTTGACTCGTCCTCCAGAGGCCCGTCCTCTTTGCCGCGTCTCAGAAATTTCCGAAGGGGCGAACCGGCCACTCCAGAGATTGATCTCAGAGAGCGGCGTAGGAAAGGAAGACGTTCGCTGGTATCGAGCACCTCAGGGAGCGCCTCTAAGGTAGATGAGTCTCCGCTACCGTCCTCTGTGCTGAAGCATAACACCCCTTCTACCCTTGGATCAGCTCACGATATGGCCTCAAACCGACCTACATCTAGCCATGGCCTACAAACGACGCCTTCGAGCCGTCGACCGACCATTATCGAGACCCAGTGTTCTGCATCGGGCATTTCACATTCGCAGACCTTGATCGAAAGCATAGTGCCTACTCCTCCTATCCAAGGAGACGAACGCCAATTCGCTGTTCCTCCGGCTCGAAGGAATCTATCATCTATACCATCTAGACTAGCGGCGGTGGACACTTCAGTGGCGCAAGATGGCAGCTTACCTAGCCCCAGCCTTTCACCGGTCACAGCTGCTGCGAACCTTCAGAATGCTGGTTACTTCGCTGACATCGACTCCAATTCAGAAATGGCGTCCCAACAAGATCACGATATGAGTGAGAGCAGCCAGGCCTTTGACCCTGATTCTGCAAAGCGAATGTTCGAGTTCCCTACGCCCCAGAAAGGGCCGCAACTGCCTGAAGGATCGCCTCCCATCCCTGAAAACCTCCAGTCCTCCATTAACGATATCCCTGCTATGCTTGATTTCTTCGAGGCTATACCAGATGAACTCAAAAGCTATGTGATGCATCAGCTGCTGCGACGATGTCCAAAGCCTACTCTTCATCTCGTAGCAGATGTGGTGAATCCGGCTCTTCGGTGCGACTTTGTTGGCATACTGCCTCCAGAGCTGAGCCTTATCATTCTCAAGTACCTTGATGCGAAGAGTCTGTGCCGAGCCTCGCAGGTATCCAGGAAATGGCGTCATATAGTGAACGGTGATGAACAAGCATGGAAGGACTTGTTCGATGCAGATGGGCTTAGTCTCCCACAAGGAGAACTGAGACGAGCGATCGTCGAAGGCTGGGGGTGGCAAGATCCAGTAGGAGTCGATGGATGGGAGCAAGACATTAGCGCTGCATCCGGTACCAGATCCGAGAGCGATACATCACTTTCAACTTCCACAATGCTTTCCAACATGGGTCAGAGAAATGGTCAGCTGGCGGGGACAGGCAGTTCACGCAGACCCAAAAGGAAAGCTGCCTCGAAGCTGTCAAACCGCAATAAACAGTTGAAACGAAGAGACACCTCATCAGACATTTCCGAGAAGCTGGAATCTATCGATCTGTTGAGCCAGATGTCATCTGCGGAAGGACCCTACAATGCAGCGAATGCTGCAGCGATGGCCGTACCGTATCCCAAGGTTGGCTTGTCATCCCTCAAGGACCTTCATCTTTATAAGTCGTTGTATCGCCGACATCACCTCATCCGGAAAAACTGGATGCGCGAAGACGCAAAGCCTCGACATATCGCATTTCGAGCTCACGACCGCCATGTTGTAACGTGCCTTGGCTTTGATGACGACAAGATTGTTACTGGTTCTGACGACACGAATATCAATGTATATGACACGAAGACGGGGGCGCTACGTGCTAAACTCCGGGGCCACGAAGGAGGTGTTTGGGCGCTACAGTATGAGGGCAATGTCCTCGTCTCTGGGTCCACTGATAGGTCTGTGCGAGTGTGGGACATCGAGAATGGCCGACAGATGCAAGTGTTCCAAGGTCATACCTCGACCGTTCGATGCCTTCAAATCCTTTCACCCACCAAGGTTGGCGAAACGCCAGACGGCAGAGCCATCATGATGCCCAAGCAGTCCTTGATCATCACAGGCTCTCGAGATTCCAACCTCCGAGTCTGGAAACTTCCTCAGCCAGGAGATCCTCCGTACTCCCCAGCTGTTTCGCCTCAAGAGGATACCGACTGTCCATATTTTGTCCGCGTCCTTACCGGTCATCAGCACTCTGTACGTGCCATCGCGGCACATGCCGACACCCTCGTCAGCGGAAGTTATGACTATACTGTGCGGGTCTGGAAGATCTCGACTGGCGAGACAGTGCACCGTCTGCAAGGCCACACCCAAAAGGTCTACAGCGTTGTCCTCGACCATGAGCGCCACCGCTGCATAAGTGGTTCCATGGATAACCTCGTCAAGATCTGGTCCCTCGACACCGGATCCAGCTTGTACACCCTCGATGGCCATACTTCCCTCGTCGGCCTCCTTGACCTCCACTCTGAGCGCCTCGTATCCGCGGCCGCAGACTCAACGCTACGAATCTGGGATCCGGATAACGGCCAATGCAAAGCCACGCTTAGTGCCCATACTGGTGCCATCACTTGTTTCCAGCACGACGGTCAGAAAGTGATATCGGGATCCGATCGCACCCTGAAGATGTGGAATGTGAAGACTGGGGAGTGCGTCAAGGACCTGTTGACCGATCTCAGCGGCGTCTGGCAGGTCAAGTTCAATGAGAGGAGATGCGTCGCTGCGGTGCAGAGGGATAATATGACGCATATAGAGGTGAGGTCCAGCGAATACAGTGTGTAACAAGGCTTAGCTAACGCAATGAACCCAGGTGCTCGACTTTGGCGCCGCAAGAGACGGCGTCCCCGAATCAAAACGTGGTCAACGCATTGTAGTGGATGCGGAGGGCATAGAGATCGATCCCGATACGGCAGTCATGGAGATTGATGGTGCGGCTGATGAGCAATGAAGAAAAAACGAGTTGAAGCGAAGTGAAATGAAAGGGTTCTGTTGTTCAGCGGCATCGGTAACATCACAGCATTTGACGAAAAGCGGCATTTATTATGGCGTGTGGTTGATGGGCAGCGTTTACATTTGCGGCAAACCAACAGCAGGGCGATTGTCTCGAAAGCTACACTGCAGAAAGGCGTTATCCTTCGTTACCGGAAAAAGCAAGCAACAGGCAATAGAGCAAGCAGGCAGCAAGGATGGAGCACACCACATACGTAGCGATAGGGCTTGCCATCCAAGAACAGCGTTGGAGCCGGACATGTACTTTGAGATGCCGGAGACTCTGGGACCAAATGGTTTGTTTGCCGCTTGCATGGTTATTGTTATCACTCTTTTTTTTTCTCTTTACACATATTTCTGTCCCCAGCGCATCTCATCATACCACAAAATTACCTTACCATACATACACAGCACGGGCATTTCCATGTATCGATAGCATAGCAACAGGCAGCAGTTAACACGTTGTCTCTGGCTCTGGCTTTGGCTCTGGCTCGTCCCGTAGAACAAACCAATCCAAATCCAAATCCAAAACAACCAAGACTTCAGAAGTCAGATATCGATAGAGAGAGCATCGTTCGTCTGTCTGTCTGTCGTTTGGGCAGATTTTGTATGCACGTACGTGCTCACCTGTTCAATTCGATCTTCGACCGGCTTGCTGGGGTGACTATCTAGATGGTGATGATTATACGTCTTTATTAACTAGGTGCTAGTTGTACAGCAGTATTGTAGTGTGGTATGGTATATATGGTATCCACAGCACCCGGATCTCAACCCCAGCACCCAGCCAAAGCCAAAGCCAAAGCCAGAGCCAGAGCCAGAGCCAGAGCCAGAGCCAGAGCCAGAGCCAGAGCCAGAGCCAGAGCCAGAGCCAGAGCCAGAGCCAGAGCCAGAGATCGAGCTCGAATTGTTCCCCCCCCTCTCCCTGAGAGGAGGGATATTTTCCAAACAAACACTTACAGTACCCCGGCAGAGAGAGCACACCCCCTCCCTCTGTATAACTGACATAATATACACAACACAACGACATTCCCCATCCAGCTGCGAAAAGATCACCAGCCCACATTGCCCGGGCGAGCCAACGCCCTCGCCTTGGCGGCGGCTTTGAAAGCGCCCTTGGCCTTGCCATGTCGCATCCTGATCACTTTCTCCTTCTTCATCTTGTTCTTCTCCCTTTTCTTTTCGCCATCCACTCCATCAGCTCGACCGCTTCCTCGACCGCGCCTGCCCCTGCTGGTCAGCATCCTTGGGGGTGGTGGACGGCTGGCGTAGTTCGTTGCGGGATTGGGTGGTGGAGGGGGTGGGGGGCTGCTCGTGTAACTCGACCTCGTTTCTGTTCCTGGGGAGTGACGTTCCCGCGCTCGGTAATCGGCGTCGGTGGCCTCGGCAGCTCTCCTCGACGCGGTTTTTGCGATTCGCTCGCGTGTCAAGGTGGGTCTCCTTTCCAGATGGTCGGACATCTGGACTGAATTCTTGGCTGCTGGTGATGCTGCTTTGCCGTCTTTCTTGGAGGAGCGGAGATCGGAGGGAAAGCCTTTGCGGCTGGAGGTGGATGATTTGGAGGGCAGTTGGGCTTCTAGTTCGGCGAGGCCGCCGACTTGGAAGGACGCCAGACGGGCGGGCACAGGTATGCGTTCATGGTGCTGTTTCGCTTTCTTCGCGAGGGGACGGCTGTCGAGTCTGGCGAGGGCGCTGACGCGGTGGTATTCTGCGGTTGAAGATGAGGTGGAGCTGGACTCGGAGGAGGCGAAGAAGGGAGTGCGTTCAGCGCCTGCCTTTTCTTCGTTCGTCGGGGTACGGGACGATGGTGGAGAGGAGTCGTGCGGTTGGGTTAGGGCGGAGGATGGTTGTTCGCCATCGTCTAGGTGGTGGTCTCCAGATTTCCATGGAACCATGACCCCGTCATCTCGCATGAGTGGTTTAGAGTCTGTGATGTCTGTCCGTTTTTCCTTATTCGCCCTCGTGATAGCCCATTGTTCCAGACCTGCAGCAACCAGAACTGCCCATCGAACGCGATCAATACCTAACATGTCCTGCTCCTTGATCTTAACGCTCTTCTTACTATCCCCTAGATGTCCAACAGCCAAGATCTCACCGAGCCCGTCAAATCCTTTGCCAGCATCCGGCTGTACAATCTCCCTCCTGACCAGCTCAAAGAACGCTTGAAGTTTTTTGTTTCCTCCTCTTTCAAGCAACCTATCCGCCTTGCTCACAACGACCTGATAGCTTATCCCCTCGTTCCTCAGCAATTCTACCATCTGCTCATCCGCTGACTTGATTCCATGTAAAGCATCAATCAACACGAACGCGCGCCTCAGCTGTTTCCGCCGTCGTAGGTAGGTGACAATCTCCTTTCCCCACTCATCCCTGCTTGCAAACCCATAACCCGGCATATCCAGGACCGCGAGACGAATCTTCATCTCCCCGCCTGGGCCTGCGCCTCCAGTTTCGGGATTCGAGGCAGACAGACCCCATGCGTGCATGGTGGTCGTTTTGCCCGGACGGGGTCCGACTCGATTCAGCTTGGGAGTCTGAAGGAGGGCATTCAGAAGAGAAGACTTTCCCACGTTGGAGCGACCGAGGAAGGCGACTTCGGGTGTGAGTTGGTGTTTGAGGCCGTGGTTGGAAGAGTCTTCGGCTTCGTTCCGTTTGCGCCATTCGCTGGCGGTCCAGAGCTTGCGCGGCGCATGTGTCTTGATGAAAGAGGTTGCTGCTTCGAGCTGGGATTCTGTCGGCGGTATGGTGTCCCAGTGGTATGCTGGTTGAAGGGGCTTCGGAGCGAGTCTTAGTGATCGGGATTGACGTCTGGAGCGGAGAGAGGCGAGGAAGGATAGTCGTGCTCGCAGTCGGGCGTGGAGCAACAGATTACATGACGGGCAGGTGGAGGGGGCCATCAATGGGACCGAGGGAGGTTTCTGATCCAATATAGGCACTCGACCAAGGACGTTTATTCCCCGGCCATCTGGAGCGCCATGTGAACGAAGATTTCATGATAGAAATTCTTGCCAAGCACCGTCTCCCAAATTTCCCAAACGGGGCAGAAATGCATACAGACCAAACAGACCAAACGGAACCAAACAACCCCTAGCCTTGCACAATAGGATGCACGTCTGCTGAACGTCTTTAGAAGAGGATCTTTCCATTCGGACGTGTATTCTACTCTAATGAAATTTACATACATCACCCTGTCTTCAAAATGGCAGAACCACTATCCATCGCAGGATCCACCGTTGGCATTGTCTCATTTGGCATCACAGTATGCAAAGACCTTGTTACCTTCGTCGATCATGTCAAAGATGGAAAGAGCGAAAAGTCTCAGATATCGAGCCGAATGGACCAACTGGCAAATTGCCTTGGACAACTCCAGTCGGTTGTGGACGCAACCAAGAGCCCAGATGAGGACATAATATCCTGCGCTGACCCGGCAATCAATGCTTGCGCGACCGCCCTCGAGAGAGTACGGGAGAAGTTACCTTCCTCAAGCCAACAGAGTGGCAAGGGGAGCTTCTCCTCCTATGTGAGAGAGTGGAAGACTAACCTCGCGTATCCTTTCCGACGGGGCGAGCTATTGTCTCTCAAAGAAATGGTTGAAGGTTTCCAACAAAATCTTCTCGTTGCCTCGGCAGCACTTCAATTGTAAGTTCCATCTCTGCCTCACCTGTTAGGATATTATTAGGCATAAATTGACTGCGCCTTAGAGCTCAACAACAACGCAATCATGACCATGTGAGCCTCGAGCTTGCCAGCATCTCCCGCTTGATGATAGAAAATGCAACATCAATACAAGATGGTCACACAAATCTACGATCGGATATCGAGTCTATTGGAGATTCTTTCCAACCTGTTGCCGCCGATATGTGCGTCATCAAGGAACATATGGCCCTGCTCGCCGGTTCCATCACCCGGATGGTCTGGTCTTATTAGAGGCTTGATATGACTTCTATAGCTAACATCAAACAGGAATCAAGATTAACTGATACTACTCCTGACACCTGTACACCTTCCAGCATACGAAAGGATGCACGTCGGCTGGACCAACTGCACCGTCGCCTTGCTTCGACAAATTCGTCTGCCGTGAATCGTCACGTAAATAAAATTTTACCCTGTCAATGCAGACCCACAACTCAATCAAGAACCCTCTACAGCTGGGAAATGTGGAGTTTGCGGCCATTCTACATCGCTCAAGAGACTTCCTTTGAACATGAGAAAGACTGTCTATACTCGGCATATTCAGAAGCTCGGAAAAATTTGCAACTACGTCTCTCATTTTGTACTGCTCTTTTTAGAAGCAAAGTCCAATTGAACATTCAACTATACTATGGAGCTGGGATGTTCGGTGTCAGCCTACCTTTACGGATTCATCGGATTGTTCCAGAATCCTCACCAGCCTTTTCACTAATATCCAACCTCCACAATGACATTAAGATACCATATGTAGGGGAAGTCTACATTAGCCGGCTGCGAGAATTCTTCGAGAAGAGGGATGCAAGCCCCCATGATCGACTCAATGACGGGCAGACTTTATTAAATGTACGTTTGAAATATAGAGACAGCGCATAGAGCCTCTGAGAAGTGTGACTGATTAAGGCTAGGCCTTATGTATGGAGGTCTGGAAAGTCTGGTTTCTCAGCCCATACAGCGCAGTACTTCCTGGAGGCCGAACCTTGGGCGAAGCACCTATTATAGATTTGATACCTTTTTTGCTCAAAGTTATGGGAGATACAGCCCTCGAGCTCAGTGACCGTGGCATGTTCGTGCGATGATCACAGATTTGAAATTCCTGGCTAACGTCTGAGTAGCAGCAGCCTTTATCTTTGACGCAGAGGGTTAATCCCGGCCACACCGTCGCACCATGCCCTTAACACAGAGCTCTTTCAACCAGAATATTCACCTTACAGAGCGACAATGAAGCAACTGATTCAATACGGAATTTTTGAGGAAAACAGCTTCTGCAACGATTTTGTGTTCTCGATGTTGACCAAGTCGCTTAAAGGACTTCGAGATGTGATCAGTCGCAACCCAGACCTTTTTGACCATACTTCGGGATATAGCTATAATGGTCTTGTGGCAATGACGGCTCTTGGATGGAGAGACGGTTGCCAAGTGCTGCTAGAAACTGGGGTCTCATATTCCGGCAAAGATGATGATCTAGAGGATCGTCTCGGTGAGTTACTGTACAATGCTGTGCTGTCAGAGGATACAAATGTTGTACAATTTTGGTTGGAAAAGAGACGTATCCTAGAGCACCAAGGGTTATCTCCCAACAGCATCATCGAAACGGTTTTAAGTCGTTCGATTCCCAGTATCAATATTCTTATCATCCTTGTTAAAGAATTGGTGGAGCAACGTCGACGACTCAAATCACTTGCGAAAATCAACTTGAGAAACAATAAAGATTTCTTTAGGGAAGACAGGGAGCTCGACGCCAATGCTCGGACTATTTTCGATGTGCTGGTGCAGCAGTGTGTGGACGTTACTACTTGCCTGCGCCCCGTATTGCAAAGTGTTTATCATACCTTTCGTCCGCATGTGGGAGTCGCGGAGCACCTTTATAAGGCGGGATTCCGTGACGTCAAAGCGTCAGATTTTGACCAAATCAGTGGCGCCATTCCACCACTGATGTGGAATGCTGCTGCCATTGAAGAATATTCTGATGAAGAATTTCCTGATGCTTTCGCTATCTGTGAATGGCTCATATCGAAGGGAGCAGAGCTAACTGAGACTTGGCCAGATTCGAATACCTCTGCCTGGAAGTTGTTGAGCTATCAAGCTGCTCGGTGGATACTAAGATCCTTGGGTCTTGATTTGGACGAGTTCGAGAGATTTAATCCAACATCGAAAGAAGCAATCATTTTACAGTTACTGAGCAATGCCCACGTGGATGGTTGCATTTGTGCCTGCAGCCGCCATGGTTGCTCTGCCTTGTCGTCCTTCATCAGGGGCGCCATCGAGCGAAAATATGGCTGGGTTGGCAATCGAACCTTGATTTTCATATTAGCATCATGGGTGGCACCCGTCGTACGAAGCCACCGCCGTCTCGCCACTGATTTCCTTCGGGCTTTGACATTCTGGCAGCTTGGCATAAGACACAAGTGCTGCAATATTGCTCCTCTCGCCGAAGGAGATGGCCCGTTTTCAGGATTAAAAGGCCCGTATTCAAGATCGAAGAGATGGTTACCAGGATCGAGGAGCTGGTTATTAGGATCGAAGAGCTGGGTATTAGGATCAAAGGACCTCTATGGTAGCTCTGTAGAGTTTACCCACGAAGTATCACTTGCTCCGCGATATGACTCGGCCCAACTGGAAGAGATTATGGAAGAAGACCAGCATCTCGTCGATCGGTTAGAGGACTTGATGACACTATTCGAAGCTGCATATAACAGGCTGGACCAAGATATTCTAGACTTTGTCATGGGCTTCTGGAGCGAGAGAATGTTACAAGAGCTTCAGGAGCAAGCAATGATTGATATTCAAAAGTACGGTGATGGTCGGAAGCAGCTTGGGATTGGGCAAGTTATATTCGATCCTTCGGAAACAGGCCTTATTGGGAAAGTGGATCTCGACGACAGGTTGGAGGATTTTGGCAGGAACCTAAACCCAGGATCCGTGACATCGTACCTTGTGTTCCTACGCCGGACGAGCAGGATCAAACCTCTATCTGCGAGGATGCTAGGGAGGAGATATCCGGAGAGCCAGCACCAGAGAGTCTGCAACCTACGGAAGAAGTATGCAGACTCCTCATGTGATACCAAGATATCGAAGAGTGTTCGTGTCAGCTGTATTTCGGCTTATCTTTGGCACGAGGCTCAATTTGCCACTAAACGCTCGCTTGCCCCGGCTATTTGGCGTGGTTATTTGCTTCGATTCTCCACGAAACCTCTCATCACTTCCTTTGTACGCTTTTCTGCGGTTTTGTACGCTCATTTACGACCCGATACGGCCTTCTACTCTACGGTGGGCGACGGTGGCAATGGTATAGCTATCGACAGCGACGTTATTTGGGTACAAATATGCTCTTTTTGTCCATAGAACTCCATACAATCAACTGTTTCCCACACTGTCTTGGCACTCCGCATGAGATTCTTCGGTTGATGGATATGATAAATGACGAAGGATGTCGGTACGTCTGAGCTGCGATTTGTTAGACATCTGCGGCCTAACAGAAAAAGGCGTAGAAACGACGAGAAACGGAGCAAGTTCTGTGTGTGAAAGTGTGTAGATTCTATCCATGCCCTGCAGGTGGCTATAAGGCCTCTATTTGGCGTGCGACAGGCGTACGGCAGACGCATAACACGATTAAAGACTTATTCGGTTAAATATGAAAAATAGGACTTTTAATTAGGAGATATAAACAATTTACTTAATAATATAATTAGTTTCCGTTGCCGTTGGGCAACATTGACTCTTCACCTCTAGTCAATCATTCTATTCCCGACGTACCATAGCATAAACCTTCTCCCGCTCATGGGGCTCGTTCATAACTTTGTGGCCGATGACGTCCTCGATAGTCTCGTCAGTGAATGCTAGATCTTCCTCGACCGGCACAGTGTCCTTAATCTTCAGAATCACGACCGGAAGCGCAATGACCAAGCTGCCGGCAAGGAGACCCCAGCATGAAGCGAACAGGTTCATATATGGGGTATTCAACCCATCCAAACGCCAGATGATAGCTGCGCCTGCTGACTGAATGCCCTTGTAAAAGCCTGCGAAGTTGGCGAGCTTGCGACTGTTATTACTGATGGCGCCCATAAACCTGGCTGAGGTCAGCGAAGTCCAATTGCCATCCAGACTCAAAATTGCTTACCAGTACACGCACGTCTGCCATGCTGCGTCATAGAAGCCGTAAGAGATGTACAAGAACATCGGTCCAACATAGCCACTCGATCTCCAGTCATATACAAAGATATTGCCCGATTCAGTGTCTCCGCGAGTGTACTTCATCTGGAAAACGTACCCTCCCCCCCAGACCGCGAAAGTGAGAACAAACATAACGACCCATGCAGCTTTTGCTCGTGTAGTCCTCCTGACATTAGGGAAGTCTAGTGCAAAGCCGAAGACGAGAGCTCCAAACATCTGAGCAAGCCAGTAAAGCGTGTTGTTAAGTGCGCGAGCACGCACGGTGAACCGCGGGAGATTGACATTGTTGAATTGATACGTGTAGAACCAATTGGAGGCGAAGAACATTGGAAAGAGGAGTATTACGTAGGGATCACTCAAAAGTGTCTCCCAAAGGCCGAGGATCTCCGTCTTCCACGTCGGGTGCTTCATTAGAATAATTCTAGACCCATCACGACGCACGACATGCTTAGCATCAACCAATGTCCAAGATAGGCAGGCTCCAAGGAATGTGAGGATCAAGATGCCGATATAGGTGCCATCGCTGACAGTGTCGTTATGGTCCTTGTGGAAGTTCAGGCCAAGTTCAACCTGGCGTCAGTATTAGCTTGCTGTGTTTGACTTTATGTTGAACGATTCAGCTCACCAGACTGCCGATGACAGCCCCCATATTGAAGATTATCCAGAACCAGGAGATGAAGCGGCCTTTGAGTTTCTCCGGCGGATACGACATCATAATCGCGCCTTGCGCAGCCCAGAGAATGCCTGCACAGCATCCAAGCAAGACGCCGGAAAAGACAACGTAGCCAAAGTTCCGAGTGTGGTTGTAGCATAAATATGAGCTGATGTAGACACAGTATCCAAGGCCACCGAATGAGAGGGCGAATCTGATACCGAGGGCGTTGGTGACGGTGCCAGCGAAGAAACCGACAACGGCGAAAGTAGCGTAGAGCGCGGAATTTGAGGCGGTACTAGCATCAGCATCTTGGTCAAGCTGTCCTCCACCTCCAAGGCCATTGATGGCGTTGAACATGCCTTCACGGAGTCAGTGGCCTAAAGAAAGATATTTGTGTTGCGCGCGGCCCTACCTGGACACAGAAAGCACACGAACGACACCAGAATCAACTGCGACTCAGGTGAAGCATACCAAGGAAGCGTGATGGGCCCGAGTTTCAACTTTTTGTACTTCCATCCTGTGGGGATTTTGACCTGCCCAGCTTCGACCAAGTGAGCTGGCGATTGCGTAGTCGTGGTTGTTGCACCTTTCCCAGCTTCCTCCATGGAGTCGTATGAGTATTTTCAATCGAGTAACGGTGCAGCTGCTATCAGTATAACTTCCTATCAATGACGTAGAAGTTTGTCAATGCTGCTTGATGAACGATAGTAACACTTTAAAGACCCTTTTTGGAACAAATTAACAAGCGGAAGACGCGGAATTGAGAGGAGGCTGAGCTGATCAGCTGTTTATACTATGTGTAGCAGCAATAGCCAAGTAATTGGGAGACCACAAGCCCAAGCCTGCCTTCTCCTTGAAGACGCAACAAGGCAATGCGGTGGCTCATTGAAAGCCATTTTATTCGTTGTAAGATGCTAGGTAAGGCCCGACGAGAGGTAAATATAGATAGTACTTGCTGCACCGCAAAAGTACCTGTCCGCATTAGCGTACTCGAACAGGGGTTGTAGAATGCCTGAATTAGCATCGTCGATCTTCTTTATTTGATGTGGCTACTATGGTAGGAGGCACAAATACTGTTAGCTCCAAGCTAGAAATTTTGTATTTGACCAAATCATTACGAAAGTACATCTTACTTGAAGGGTACTAGTCACCATAGCTCCAAGCTTCAGGCCAATCATTGCGATTCTGAATGGGCTAAGATCTCTGGGCTCTTCTGAGTGGGCTCGGTTTTGTATCCAAAACTAGCCGTTACTAGCCGACGCTAGCAATACTTATGGCTCCTACCGTAGTACATCTTCTGTCCAAGCAGCTTGTTAGAGTACAGTTTGGTGGGGGACATTCTCAGAGCTTTCTAGCTCTTATAGAATCATCTATTTCCTTCTCTCCGAATATTGAGTGCTGGTTGGATGAGGCAGCCGTTACGGAGGGGATACCGATGACACAAAATAAGAGATCCAGAGGTATCCTCAAAAAAGCTTGTTCGCTATCTAGAATATTTGATTGGCTTTTATAGCGACGGCGTGATGTGTAACGTACCGTTCAGCCGTTGAAAGCACTAATCGAGTGGAGTGCTCAATTGGGTGTGTGTCTATGGAGTAGGTAGCTAGAAAATCTAAATACAAGGTTTGGATGGAATAGCTCTGCAGGCGCCAAGGCCCTACACCGTGCACCGAATACTACGGGCGGCCTGAAGTAATGTTAGCTCAGTGCTAGTATCTTTACATGTAAACCCTCTCTGTACAGAACAGCTATGCCTTGAAAATAGTTAGATGTAATGATTTGACTCATCAGAATGGATGCACACAGATCAAGCTTTGAGGTGGCGAATTATAACACTAGATTGTTGTAATAAGAACTAGTTGCTCTTAGCTCCAGACTAACATCACTTCAGGCCCCCTGTTTATGTCTTGCTGACAGTATGTAGTACTCCTCGCCGCAGACTCTACTATGTAACAGATGCCCACACAAATTTGGTATCATACGACTCCTTAGGCTCTTGTGAGTCTTGCAGCTACACCGTTGGAGTTTTGTATGGAAGTATCCATGACACATTATCGACTTTACGTATAAGGCCAAGGTCGAGGCTCGCTAAATGCATTGTCCTGGAAGGCAGAATCTAAACATCTACTAACTAGTAGCTTCGGGTGGAACTTGCATATGACCCTGCACCACTTGGATCAATAACGCCTAGGAAGGCCAAGAGGTGCAGATACATGGACCTTACGAGGAGGATTCCTAGGGAATTCCCTCGGTAATCCGGTTGTTTTAGCGCATGCTTCGCGCATGCGGGGAATTTACGGTCTATCGTCCTGACATCCTGTCTCAGAATCCGTACTACGTAGACTTTTCTACTTCACTACTACGTAGTATGAGCGAATGCCAATACTTCGTAAGGTACTATCTAGTAGTCTAAAAGCTGAATGCCAATTCCAGGTATGAAAAGTATTAATTGATTAGAGCATTATCATCTGCTAAATCAACTTAAAAATTGGGTAATTTGTGTATATAAACATTTATTCTTCATGGCGCTTTCGCCGAATCAGGAGTAAGTTAGAGCAGATAAGTTAGGTGCTGAGACAACTTTACGTTACTAGTAGTATGCAAAATTTCGCTTGACCAATTGAGAATGGCTTCAGTCCCGACCTTCGTCTGTGGAGGCCTTGTGGTTTGCGCACGGGTGAGTGCGATTTCTTATCTCCCGTGTTCGAATCCTAAGGTAGGTTCATTCGGCTGTGGTTGCTCCATGGCACAAAAGGCTGTGGCGCACCTTACCAACCCTCTCTCTCAAGCCGTCTCTCTCGGTTGTAGCCAGCAATTCCTGGGCTTTACATCTTGCGTTATGTGATTTGGGCTCATCGCACATTGCGGTGGGTATTACCCTAGCGCATTCACCCCTGACCTCAGCGCGCACATCAATCAACAGCTATGGTGGTCATCCCGTCTACAGCTGTGGGCACAACCTCTGCCGTCCTCGCGCTGAGCAAAGCAGCTTGGAAGCTAGGAATTTCCCTCTCGAAACTCGATCATGACACCAGAATCGTTGATACCACGGTCGATAATCTGGCAAGGAAGGTCAAGTCGCTTGGCAATGAATGCGACCTCGTATATGCTGAGTTGGAAGGGATAATAAGTCAGAGTCAGATAGGATCCGCGCCGTATGATATCGATGACAGGATATGGAATTGTCTCGCAACGCAAGTGGAGGAGACTAGTCAAACAATACAAGAGCTGGAGCTGTTTGTCAAAAGTGTTAGAGGGGAAGACTCTGGTTTCATCGGTCAGGCTCAGCGTCAGAAGAAGCTGGACAAAACCAAGAATCAGATTGCGAGTATCCGGACAAAAGTCTGCAGGCACACCGACAACTTGCGTACTACGCTACTGTTGATCCATACGTGAGCCTTGCTTCTGATTGACGTATGACAAAGCTAACCCTATCCGCAGGGTACTTGCGCACATTGCGCCCTGTCAGGCTGATCAGGGGCTTGCTAAGGAACTGGACAAGTTGCAAGATGTGGTTGAGAAGCTGCAGAGATCATCGGAAGCCAATCCGCATTCGCGACCTTCTCATACTGAGGCCACTCTATTGCAATGTACACGTGAAGTTATCGTGAAAGGTACGACCGTGTACGAGGCAAGTCTCGCTGCGCAGTCCATCACTGGAGGCCGAGGAGCAACAAACAGTAACATTCGCGCTGTAGAATGGATGAGTACCCTGGAGTCTATACGCCGGGACGAGCGACTTTCGGATCCTTCAGACATGGTTTCCAACGTCTCCTCCATCTTTTCTGGGAACGAAACGTATACCGTCGTGACGAGCGCAACTTCTGAGCAAAGTGCTGTGCAGGAAGACGAGGCTGTTGATGCAGTAGGTGACGACTCTGATGATGATTTGGACACCGATCTTGCCAAAGCAGCGCTAGACACCGGCGCAAAAGCTTTCGAAGCGCAAGAATGGGAGGAGGCCGATTCTCTTCTTCAAGAAGCTCTACGAATACTGCAACAGCTTCCGAAGCAACAACGAGCATTCTGCGACATCTTCGGTCTGCATTATAAACTTGCTGTCTGTGCGTATCACACGCAAGAGCCCGCGGATGCAGAAGAAGCTCTTATGGGCCTGGTCCAACAGTCAGCGAGCTCCGATGAACAACGCAGGTGCATTTCCGATGCGGCACACCTGCTGTCGCATCTGTACATCCGCATGGGCCAGGTCGACCGTGCACGATCTGAATGTAAGAAGGCTTTACAGACCCGAAGGCGATTACTGGGCAAGCGGAGCGACGCCTCGTTGGAATCAACGGCGCTTATGGCACACATATATGTCCTGCTCAACAACCATGCTCGTGCTAAATTATGCCTTGCTATGATACCAGAAGCACGCAGAGACGCAGTCCTAAAAATTGTCGAAGAGTCACTGGGCACGAAGTTTGAGCATCTTGATTCTTCGTCACCACTGACTCGGTCGATCTCTGAAGACTCAGATCTGGCAGTTAAGCGCTTTCAGAACAGGCTCCCCGCATCTTCCCTCGTGCCCATGGAAATCTCTTGCCATGGCCCTGTATCTACGATGATCTCGCCGTCGCCAACTGCTGGTCTTCGGCAATCACACCAACGCATCCCGTCAAGTCAGGCAGGTTGGGAGGATCTGCAATCCGTTACGGTGGCATCTCGTTCACCGACAGAGGAGGGAAGCGAGTCGAGAGCCACGGTGAAAGAGAGACTGAATGAAGATCACACCGCAGACTCGGAAGCACTTGGTGGCGCAGCTCTGAGCCTGGGCGAATCTCCAGAGGCAAACAAAACCTTCAGGCGCAAAACCCTGTCTCGGAAGGAGATACTCGACAAGATCGGATGTCAGCCAAGAGATCGAATCGAAGACGCTGTCTGTGACGGTGATCATTCAGCTCTCGCCAGTCTTCTCAACGGGAAAAGGGAATTTTGGCGGTCAAAGTTGCGTAAGCGCGGCCGTCCAGAACGTGTAACAGCGCTGCACTTCGCCGCACTCTTCGGCGAGATCGATATGGCGCGGCGCCTCCTAGACTCAAGTTTTAACATCAACGAAGTCCCGCATGGATACTCAACAAGCCTCACGCCCTTAAAATTTGCCATCGGCGCTCGACAAGTGAATATGGTTGAGTTTCTGGTTGCAAACGGCGCCAAGCCGTCTGAGCCAGATTCATGGTCGACTTTGGCTGGGCAATTGATGAACCGCTCATGGCTGATGAAAACCATGTCGGAGGCTGAGAAGGAATATGTCCCAGACCGGATAACTGCGATCTTGAGGATCTTGCTTAAGCATGGGTGGAACGTGAATGCGCCGTTCGAGACGTCCGGCGGAACAGTGCTTCATCAGGCGGTCACTTTTTGGACGGGTTCATATACGTGGGATCTGAATCTCCGCGCTGCCGTGACTTTGTTCTTGTGCCAACGAGGTGCAGATCCTTTCCAAGCAAATAAAGAAGGCAAGACACCCTACGATATGGCTTTGGCTTCCGGTCATCAAGACCTCTTGCTGGTTCTCGACCGAGGCTCGAAAATGAAACTACCAGACGACAGGCCACCGGAGCCAGTTGAGCTTCCCAGTGAGCTGCCCAGTGAGCTTAGTGATGTGATATGAATGTTATTGACTGTAGTTATGGTCACCATTTACCAGAGCATGTGTCATACTGATATGCTGAGCAAGAGTCTTTCGGCATTTTACTTGCCACAATACATGGTCTCGATTGTACAGCCTAGCAGCTACTTCTTTATTTGATGTACTTGGCACGATCAGCGAGTCTAGGAGCCATGGGAATCAATATAGATGAAATCTATTCACTTGGACCGCAAGTTCTGGTGGTCATACATCTTTTGGACGGCATGTTATCAAAACTGTCTGAAACTCTCTTGCCGCTTAGCCTCCGACACGAACAGGCGACGGCGCTCGTATATCTTGAAGACCCGCGGTTTGTCTGACGATCGACAAGCCATTACACGGGTATTAAGTGTTTCGGAGAGGTGCCGCTCCTTATTGCGAGTCCGAGCCGGTGTCTCTGTTTTTATGACTTATACCCGGTTCACCTTGGTAACAAACCACAAACAGATCCCCGCACCAAAGAATATGCCATTGCAAGGGTCTGGATTGATGAACTGAACGCATGACTGCTTAATGGGGAGTGACGGCTCAATGGCGTAGCAAACTCAATACTGTCCATGAAGTGTTGGATTGTCGGACCGAATGAAGCCGGGAAACTGTGAACGTAAGTTTCGCCGAGTACTTACTGGAAAACCATAGACAACTCTCTGTTTCAACACCTCGTCCAGTCACAGGCTGAGGTCTGCAACATCTTCAAAACATACTTTGCATCCCCGTCGTCTTCTGGTCTGGTCTTGATCGCGGTTGGAACGAGGTGAACATCTGATCCGTCAGCTGGCACACAGAGGTCTGAGATAGCGTTTTCGAGCGAGGACACGATAACACTTGATAGCTGACCTGGATATTGAGCTGGCGAAGTCCAGGCAGGACTAATTTAGCCTTGCTGTACTCTCCGGCTTCATGAAAACGATAGACTTTTAACCCTCAACAAGCCTTCAGCCGTGACGCTCCAAGTGACCAGTGGCGTAACCGCAATTTTGGCCTTCGCAAAAGTGAAGCACACGAAGAGCCTGCGGCTTTGGCTGATGAAGTGGCTGTATAGAGATGGTTCCCACGAACTGATGCTCAACCACTTTCTAGCCAGGGATGGGAACAACGCGCTCCGACTCCTACAGAAGTCTTTCTAGGTCATGCAAAACAGTATTGCTGTGCAGATCTACATGGTATTTCCCAATTGCAGCGACTATGTTTTTGCTCACTTCATTAAAGGAGCCTGACGCGTCATCGCATCCTATTTATCTTCTTGTCCTCTCCGCTTGTTTGTTTAGCAACATGTATGTGTATTTGAATCTAGGCTTCTTTTTGCTTGGTCCATCGTGTTTAAGACTACTGGCTGAAAAGTGAAAATGTCATAGAAACTTAAAATTCTTCTCTTTCAGTCTATAATACAGTCAGTCTTAGTTTAGCATTCTTGTAATCAGAAGTCTCAACATGCATTAGAACACTAAGAAAACACCCTTATATCCGGGTTCCATCAGGCTCGCTGCGATCATAATATTCAACCGTCATAATGGACTATCTGATAAACACCTGGCTTATATAATCTAGCGGGATGTTAACTGTCTCGTTAAACTTGATAAGATATACGGAGTACACTCTGGCCAAGTTTTCATGTGACTTAGTAATGGAGTATAAGTAAAGTAAAGTACTACCAAGGATATATATAATAATACTACTCACCTACAAGAGCTCTCAACGCACTTCCAATTGGTTAGTCTCCTACCAAAGGCTACGACGCTTGTGGGACTGGGACCCAAAGGTAGAACGCGCTGCAGAGTGGGAGGGATGGGGCTGTTTGGATGACTGTATGACTGGGAATCAACTATTATGGTCAAGTCCAGATAAATGTAGTTGCCGTCCGTCCCCCCACAGAGTGAGATTCTGCTTGATGCATTCATATCAGAGTGATTGTGCGCTGAGGACAGCCGTGAAAAAGCTCGGATGCTAATGCCCTAGCTTCTGCATCGGGCCATTCGTGTTGGCTGTTCGTGGAGGATAGGTCCATTTGGCTAGGGAGCGGCCAGGGTCGGGCTGGTTTTTCCGGTCTCTCCTGCTTGTGTATGTGATAGAAGATATCATCCGGGTATGCATCACGACCGCTGTAGTGTCCGTATCTTCGGAAAATTTCCTCGGCCGGGTCCACTTGTTCAAGGACCAATCCTTCCAACAGATCAACGGAGGGATTTTTGGACAATGGAAGCCTGTGGTTGTTGGGGAGTAACCTCACCGGTAGGAACCAGTACGTTCTCCCGTTCCATTCATCACGGGAGATGACCATATTGGGTGTCAATGTACCATAAGACCCGAACACTGTTTCTTCAGAAGAATCGAGCCGTAGCGATATGTAAGTCTCTATACAATGTCGTTGCTCCGTGATGTCCTCTTCACGAGACTGTATGGGACAAAGCAAACCCTGTACTTGCATTCGCATGTCTTCGAGTTCTCCCGAGATATTGCATCGCGGTATCAGGGCGTGCTTGTTCAAAACTTTGATGAATAGAAACATGTATTGAGCGACTCTGTAATTCATTTGAAGAAGACTGCCTGTGAGGAAAATGCCAAGAAATATCACGTGATGCTCCGACTTGGCAGTGCTTTCTGCCGTCCGATCTATGCCGACATGGCTTGCTATGTTCGTTGTTCCTTTTGCTATTTCCGTTGATTTCTGCTATATCCGGTCCTTCCTGCTTCTCCTATTGCTTTCTACATCTCTTATGACGTTCATTGTACGGCGATAGCGGCTATAGGGACTTGCTGCTGATGACGAGGGCAATGGAGATAGCGGAACTTGCGGAGAAGAGCATTGGTATAGATAGAGAGTGATATTCGCTGTTTTGAGCAGCAGAGCAGTTGCTTTAGGATAGAAATACACGCATTTCTGTTGCCCTACTGCTGCTCCGTTCAATACTGCCACAGGCGGACAGCCAAGACCAGGTCGGAGCAACTTGTACGTCGGGCTTTGGGCTAGGCAAGTGTCGGTGCCACGTCAGTTGCCTCTCGATAGACCGCGTCCAGATGCCACTTAGACAGGTATCATTGACTATATCACTTAGATGACTTGTAATTCCGGAGAGAGCAACAATCCTATCAGAATCCTTTGAGAGTGCGCTTCCTGCATAAGCTGTCGCTATTTTGTCCCAGATGGAGAAAAATTCGTCTACATATATGTCAGTACCATTTGGACATATGTCCTTAGCGATGATTCGGATGGGCGATAGTGAGTTGAGTGTTGCCACTTCCGGGAACAATCGAGCAAATGCGTGGATGCCGGATGGTGATTCTTCCCAAGCAGTCAGCTCGTTACATTCCCAAAACAGTTTGTGTTGATCAAAATGTAGAACCCGCGGCGAAAGAATGCGTTCCTGGACGATCCACGCTCTTTGAAGTAAGGGTGCTCGGTTAAAGAGCTCCCAAAACGGTGGCACTTGTTCTACGAAATAGAAAGGTTCTGTATGATGTCCATAAGGAATATTAACCGTGCAGACATCCAAGATGCGTTTATCTCGGCCTCGGAAACAACCTTTTCGTCCGTCGGCGGATGCCGTCGCTGCGATGTTGCAGAGGGAATTGCTGTAAACTCTGCACATGCTGACAGATTCCCGGCGCCAGTCTTCCGGTGAGTCTTGGATAATGCATAGCGAGTCGATCCAAAGGTGGAAGACGTCCAACTCTCTTGCCACATAGATAGCATGCCGATAAGTGCGAGGCAATCTCTTAGAGCGAGTCGAGTCTTCATTGATTCCCTATTGGCCTTTTTGAGTGACACTACTAGCCTCTTGCCCCAGCAATGACTTAATGTCATGTACTTTGTGCCTTTTGCAACTTCACCCTTTTCGACAACCCGCACATATCCTTTCCCTGTGAAGCTCAGGTCAATAACTCGAGTTGGAAGAAAGTCCGCATTGCGACCACCGCCACAGGAGACATGAGTGCGAGAGCAAGTCTCAATCCAGCGGCGTGCAATGTTCAGGGAACGCTCAGAACCTGTCCATGTCCCTACTTCTCTTGGAGTGGAGAAATTTGCTGAGTCTAAATAGGCCGTATTAGCTGATTGAGGACGTAAAGTGTAAGCAGGCTAACCCCTCTGCCTTCTCATGGAAAAATGGGACCCAGTGCCCCCAATGATATCACCTTTGGAGAAATCAATAGTGATACCATACGAGAACACGGCTGTGGTTTTTGACGCAGCAGAGTCTGGTGAATCATGATCCTGGGAATATGTGCGAATAGTCCACTTAAGTGGCAGTTTACACGATGCCCACAGATGGCCCATCCCATACGTTATGGCGAAGCAGACATGGCAGTGCTTGGCTGCTTGCAGGATGGATTCTCCATTTTCATGATGCTGGATGTCCGTTCTGTCCCCTGCTGGTATAGATTGCTCAAATATAAAGCGACATTTATCGCAAAGTGATGGGTTCAGATTTGCAGCTTGGGTCGAGTTCTTGTGAGCTGTCCAGGACAGCTTCTCTGAAAGCAGATCCTCACGGTCTATTGTCATTTCACTGTGGAAATATCTGAGTGCTTTAGGGCAGAAATGTGAGTTGCGTAAAGTTACTCCGTACAACCAAGTGAGAGCAATCTTCCTTTAGCCTTAGGATGCAACGCGAACCGTGATGAAGCGGTCACGTGATATGGTTACGAAGAGCCAGTTGAGGCACTGGGTTTCGATACGCCACAGCAGCTATCTGGTAGTCTCACCAGATCCATGACCCCGGTCTTCTCAGCTAAATATGCTACGCCCTTACTTGATGTATATATATCAACACATTGGCAATATACCATCCTGCTAGTGCACTCCGGGTTGGCGAGAGATCGGTCTCAACGTGCTATTGCCTTGACTTCTCATGGAATGTTGACGAGCAGATCTGGCTTCTAAGATGCGACTTTCTCCAAGCTACGGCTCTTTGGTTGTGTGAGTAAGCGCGTCCCTAGGGGAATATTGTCATGGTCTTCCTTGAGGCAATTGGGCGAGAGGTTGTTAGTGTGAGTACGGAGTATTGTGCGTTGCGAAACTCTTGCAAATCCTTGGCGTTATATGGAGGATTTCTCTTGTTGATGAGCTATTTCGATCGGCAAGAAATCCCTTGGGAAGTGTTAAGAGTCCCATCACCAGAAGAGATCCCAGATTCGATAAGGCACAAAGACGACGGTGTTAGAGACGACGAGAAGGACGAGGATGAGGACATTAGAAATGATGATACATCTAAGGCGAGTGATGATGACATGTTTGAAGAGGCTGTGAACTGGCTACGAAGCTACTTATTCATGTCTCTTAGAAAGGATGAGGCGTTCGAAATACATGGACTGATACAGCAAGTAACACGAAAGTGGCTCGCAATACATAGAGAGGATGAGAAATAGAAGGCATAGTTTAGTAAGAACCTAAACACGGTGCTTCTAATTAGTAATCACAAGAAATAGGCTAGGTATAAGATGCTCTTGTTACACGCGAAGTCGGCTGAGAGGCAGCGACTAACAGAAGACAGATCAGTACAAGAATAAGCCTAGATATTACGGAAGGCCAGATAATATGCTTGGGCTAGGGGAGATTATTGTGAAGCTGAGAGAATATGTGAGAAGTAGGCCAGAGCATTAAGGAAAGTACTTGGCAGAGAGGATGTAGAGACGTTATATAGCTTGGGGATGCTAGCTTTGACGCTTCAGAATTAAGGGTGATAGAAGGAGGCCGAAGAGCTGGAAGTGCAAGTGATGGAGACAGGAAAGAGGGTGCTTAGGGAGGAGCATCTATACATGCTGACCAGCATGGCTAACCTGGCACACATGTGGACATCCTAAAGTCAGAACGAAGAGGCCATCCTAATGATGGAAAAGTGCTTCGAGCTACAGAGGCATATCCTTGGCCCTGACTATTCTGACACAGGGTCTTTATGTGAAGCTCTAAATAAGTGGCAGAGAGGGAATCACGAGATTAGACTTTAAAGCGACTTTCTTTTATAGGATATATAACTTTTATTACTAGTTATATTTGTTGTTCCCTCTTCTCTATTAAAGATTAAACGCCTTTCTAAATCTTCCTGTCTAAGTCAATCATATTTAATTCTAGCAGGTAAACTAGTTAATTCTGTATTATCTAAGAGTATTCATATATAAGCTATTTCATACCATCTGTATACTACTGCAAACTTACATAGCTTAGTGCTCTTAAACTATATATAGTTGTTTTAGCCACGGTTCTAAATTAATAAATAGTGTAAAGGACAAAACCCCTAATATCTTCTTTGATCTTCATCATCACTATATCGCAATGTACAAGAAGTATGCGAATCGTCCTTTTATCCGTATAGCAGTTTAGTGTCTGAATCCTTCAACTCTGATTCCATGAAGGAATCAGGTGCCCAGCCTGCTTATCCCTGAGCTTTCGCCGTGTTCAGAAATGGGACGCCGACCTCCTTCTCAATGAAGCCGACGTATTCCTCGATAACCCTCACCTCATGATATCCACTGCAATGTCCTCGTCTCTGTGTTCTTACGAGAACTGGAGTATTATCAAGGTATCATATTTCCAACGACCTCCTGGGAGATTTCTCCTGGGACTTTAACTTTCCCAGGACCTCAGGTTTCCCGGGAGAAGGATGGGCCCCAAAACCGGCTAGGAGGAGGCTCCAGGAAGAGCTGATGAGAGACACTGCTGTGCTTGTATTTGTGACCACGTCTTTGACCAATATTCTAGCATACGTTGGCCTGTTGAGAGTGACGAGAGAGTGACTTAGGAGACCGCTGTGGATGTGACGAACCGATTTCACAACAGGACGGGTCTCGAACTACCCTGTAGCTTGTTGCACAACGATCTGTGAAGCGGTTTAACTGGCTTACCAGTGAGGAAGTACCGCAGTGTTATAGCAATGCTGAGTTCCCAGACCATGTCAGACCCCTTCACCTCGTCCTGTTATTCTGGAGCGTCAAGTTTGCTAAGATTAGTGCATTACATTCTGTCAACCTGCTGTGCAGAGTGCGTAGAAAAGCAAGTTGATAGATAGCTACGGGGGTAGAGAGCGTAGATCTATGTACAATTGGCTGTACCGTACAGCGAAATTAGAAGCGAAATTGCGTCGGAAATTGACCAATTAGAAGCAGCAGAAACGCAGGGATTACGCATATTAAACGCGGCCAATTAGCCCTCTCAGAAGGTCAACACATTCTTTGATCAACCTTCAGCAGTTTTTAACAGCAGCAGTCAACCCTCCTCGCTCTGTCTTCCATCAAATCACCATAGGGGCCACCGCTTATCGCAACACGGGCCGGAGCCAGGTGCCAAAAATAGCAGCAGTTCTCACCCACCACTATATTCTATCTATCTTCAAAAGGGTATAGGAGCGCCATCACGCTCTCTCAACGCCTTTACTCGATCTGGCATCGTAGAGATAGCCTTATTAATCTCATCAAGAGTTATTCTATCCCATTCCTCCTCAATGGCCCTGCGCAATTCCGTTAGATCATCAATAAGCCCTCGATTCTTCAACCGCTGCTTTACAATCCTCCAGATAGTCTCAATTGGATTCAAATCTAGTGATTCTAGAGGATTTGATTCCCATTTGATACCTAATCGCTTCTTTACTTGTTTACATTTGTTATCGTTATTGCCGCAGGTACTATACGCATTGTCGTTATCCTCTAAAAGTATCCAAAATTAGGATCTAATTAAGAGTAACAACTTCCTCCAAAATAACAACATAATTAGCTTGCGTTAACCGTCCTTCTACTCTAGAGCTAATATAGAAGTATAGCTTACTCTTGAAATCAATATTAATATACGCAAAAACATGTTATATTTGATTTTGCTGCTTTAATTAAAACTAAATCTTTGTAAGCGTATCTTAATATTTTTAATTATAATAATAATAAATTTAAGCTTATTATTAAAGGTTATAAGTAAAGTAATATTTATTATTATATTAATAGTTTTTAAAGTCATCTTTTTATTAATATTAATATTTAAAACCTTATATTTTACGCTTTTTAATTAATATTAATTAAATATATTTTTTCTGTTATATTATATATATTCTAACTTTATATTTAGCTATATTTCTTTAAATTATATATTTAGAGCTATTAGCTAGACCAATTGCCCTTACATTAGTATAATAAGTTATAATTCTAAAGCAAAATAAGACGTTTTTAACTATCTTAATAGTATTACGCTTATAAGGAGCAAGAACTAGCTTTTAGTCACAGTCATAGATTCGTTCGCTTTAACGCGCAGAATTCGATTTAAGGATAGCATAGCCAGTTTGTTCAGGGATATTATGAGCTTTAAATAGCTGTTTTCGAGGCAATTTGCCCGCAGTAGAGTGTGCGTCGCGAAGGAGTCGTGTACAACGCAGAGTATCAACAATAGTATTTCGTTTGCACGGGGAGGCAGAGGGTAAAGAAATCGTAGAA
>NW_006916396.1:0-2321 GCF_000464535.1 Endocarpon pusillum Z07020 | reverse complement strand
TCTGTAGCCCTAGAGTATTCAACTCGCTTACATTCTATAATTAAGTATAACATAACTATACCTCGCTACAAGAGTAGTAGCTTGCTTAGTAATCTCAATTAGGTCTTTACTTACTATTAATGTCTATAGCTGTTCTGTACTAGGCTTATAACCTATTGATTAGGTATACAAATTAGGAACAGCTATTAATACTATTAATAGTCACCTCTTGCATATAGAGTAAAATCATAGTATATCTGTACATTAAGTGCAGATTCTGCTAGCGTATAAATCATGTGGTATATCCTATGCCACTACTATATAAAATCCTAGACTATACCTGATTAGGAATAACACTGCTCTTAATTATATATATCCCCTGCATAGACCAGCCCTAGGTTAGGACTATATCAGTATAAGAATCAAATAAATAAATAAATAGATAATATTTGTAACCCTTTATTATTAGTTATATCTAGTAGTTTTATAATAAAAAACAGAAAAAAATTAGTAAGATTAGAGAACCTTATAAGATACTTATTTCTATATAAAAGACTTCAGATTTGCCCTTATTTACTTTAATTCTAGTAAATCTCTTATAAAGGAAGCTTGTAACCTATTATATAATATAGTTAGGGATCCCTTTCTTTTATAAGTTGTTAAGAAGCCATATATATAATACGTTGTTAAATGCCTCTGCTATATTTATAGCTAGTATAATTGCTACCTGTTATTTATTAAAGAGATTCCAGATAATATAGACCTATTTTATAAGGAATTAAAGGGCTAACTTTATTAATCTTTCTTTATATATACTTATTTAATGTTTCCGAAAGAATATAATAAGTTTTAGTTAGTTATAAAAGCTTATGAGACATAATTAACTTAAGTAGTTTACTTATAATATTAAGAAGAGTAATTAGGCAGTATACTTCTACTACTATATAGTCCTCTTTATTTAGCTTCTGTAATATAAGGGTAATAGCCTCTTTCTATGCTCTTAAGTAGTATCTAATACAAATTATTGTATTAAAGATCTTAAGCAAGTAAGGAGTTAACTATTTTTTTTGCTTCCTTAAGTACTTTATTCAAGATCTAATCTAGTCCTAAGGCTTTATTATTTATGAGATATTATAATACTAATTAGATCTCTTCTTTTTTAATTGTCTCTTTAATATTAATCAGAGATAAATAAAGGCTTAAATTAATATTTATAAGATTTGTTATCACAGGCTTTAGGAAGAACTTATCCTGTAAGATAGTAAACTTATTTAAGAGCGTCTTTAGACAAGTTATTATAATTTCTTATGACTTATTACAAGTCTTTATAATTAGGATTAATAGTTATAATAAATCCCTTAAGCGGCCTGCATATAGTCTTGCCTATTTAGTAAGTTAGAACACTTCTTAAGGAGAATTAGTAGCTTTAATAATAAACTCTTAAAATTCTGTCTATTTAGCTTTACAGATAATAGCTACCTTGTAATGCCTTGCTTCTTAATATAGTTCTTTAGACTCAATATAGTTCTTCAGACTTAGGCGTATTAGATTATAAGTAATTATAATATCTTATTTATGTTTTCTATATTACTTATATATATTTAGGGGACTAGTAACTTCTTATAAATTATAAGTTATCTTGCTATAAAATACTTGTTTTAATGCCACTTATAATTATATATATTAGCTTATAAATATAATTATTTATTTATAACTTTAATATAAGAGTATTAATTAAGAGATATAACCTTAATAGTTTTTTATTTAGTTTAATTATATCTAGCCTTTTCTAATACCTCTTATACTATATTATAACTAGTTATATTTAGAGCTCTAGAGTTATTTTAATTAATATATAGTTTAAGGATTATATAATATTTAGTTTAAAAGTATATTTAATTAGCTTTTCTTTAAGTAATTAAAAGATAAATATAAGATTAATTATGCTGCTAGATTCTCTTGTACTTTATATTATTATATTATATCTTATAACTAATTCTAATAATGCGTTATAAGCGGTTTTTAAAAGAATATTAGCACACGCGTACTAGATTAGGCAGGCTATACCTTCTTAAAAAAGATAATACAAATTAAAGTCACTAATTATAATATAATCTTTAGTTATATTTTGTAAGTAGTTATAAAGAGTTATAAGTATACCCTTTTTTATTAAAAAGTATAAGATTAAACTTAAGTAATAAATATTATAAATTTGTATAGTCTTAAAGAAGGCTAAGAGAATTATTAATCTATTAGATAAGTTTACGACTTCTTATTTATTTGCTATAACGTGGTTCATAAGCGTCTGGCACATATAAGCGTCTAGCGCACTTTCCTTCTAT
>NW_006916395.1:0-8500 GCF_000464535.1 Endocarpon pusillum Z07020 | reverse complement strand
TAAAAGCTAAATAGATAAATATTAATAATACTTTTACTAAATTAAAACTTTAAAAGAAAATCTATATAAAGTTATTACTTAGTATTAAGATTTAAAAAGGCTTTACTCTTTAACTTGTTTAAAGTCTTTATAACCTTAAGTAGTTAGCCAACAAGTAATATCTTTAATATAGTAAAGTCTTTAAGAGAATAAGGTTTAGGCTAACTAATACTAATCTTTATATCTTTATTTATAAAGATAACACTATTATTAGTCTCTATATAGATAACCTGGTAATCTTAGTCTTTAAAGAACGTTTTTAAATAATAACTAATATTAAAGACAAATTAAGCTTATACTTTAAAATTAAAGAGCTTAATACTATTAAATAAATCCTTAGTATTAGAATATAATATATATAAAATAAGCACAAAATCTATCTTAATTAATAAGCTTATATTAAGAAATTTCTTTATAAGTTTACTATAAAGAATCTAATAGTAAAGGCTATCATTATCTTTATCTTAGACGTAAATAGCTTATACTAAGTACAAGATAATAAAGAGTTTAGCAAGATTAGAGACTATTAAAATTATGCCTTAATATCTGTTTTATAATATTAAAGCTTAGTTAATATATAAATAATCTAAGCATCTATTATAAGGCTGTTATTAAGCATCTTCTTTAATATCTGCAGATAATAAAAGTATTCTAAATCTATTATAAAGTATAATTAAATCTTGAACAGATTATTAGTTACTCTGACTCTGATTTTACTTCTAATAAAGATAATAAATAATTAGTATTTAGCTTTATCTTTAAGTTTACTAATATTCTTATTTCTTAAGTAAGTTATAAATAAAAGTTAATTATAATATTTATAGTAGAAGCGGAATTAATAGCTCTAATTCTAATAATAAAGCATATAATTTAGTTATCTAAATTTCTTAATAAAATTAGATGATTTAAGTTTATTAAAACTAATAATTATATTATAATTATAAATAAAGATTATAATAGCTTCAAACTAGAAAAAGTTAATAGTCTATAAATTATTAAAACATAAGCTAAGGAGTCTATCTATAGTGCAGTTAGCATTCTACTCTATATACTCCTTTTTTAAACACAAGGGGTGCTACTAATTAATCTACGTAAAGGATCCGACAGAGTATCTGCAAGGCTAGAAGCGATAGCTTCCCTCTAGAGGAGATTATATTTTCCTAAAGGGGTTATATTAATCTCTTATTCTATAGTACTTGTATAGGGAGCCACGTGCTGTACAGATGCCTCTATTGGCGGCATAGTAGCTTGACAATAAGAGTTCTACATACTGTTATAGATACGTTATTAGTACTATTATCTAAGTGCTATTATCTAAGTATGTAACTAGTTCTATATATTTCTTACGCTATAATAGAGAAGATACTCTATCTATTATACTACTCTCTCTTTTAAAACATTAATTACCCTTAATTAAGGGCATAAGAAAGTAAGCTTACTCCTCCTAAATTTTATTACTAAGCCTAGCAACTTCCTAATTAGGTTAGTCTAAAATTTGGCTATATATATATAGCTAAATTTGTTATATAATATTTTTATTAGATTTTCTTATACTTAACTTTAATTCAACTAATCAGGTGCTCTTTTTATTAAGTGTCTTTTAAAATAGTCTTTAAGCAGGTCCTTAAAGTCCTTAAAGTTTATGATAAGGTAATAGGTCAAGTCCTCTAGCTAACCTACTTACTTAGCTCGCACCTTTAAGGCCTTGCCCACTTGCTTAACGTTAACTATGTCCTTAACCTCTTACGCCTCCTCTTCTTCTATTTCTACTAGTAAAGGCTATAGATATTCCTAGCCTAGCAGGGGGTTAGTAGGGTCTTTAGTAAGCAGCAATATATAGAATATGTTGTAAATCTGTATTAACAAGGGCAGCTTTAAACGAAAGCTCTGCCTAAGTCTCTTTATAATAGAGAATAAGTCCTAATACATCTGCAGATAAAGAATAAGTAGTATATAGATTTAACTTCTAAATAGTTTACTATATTAATTAGTTAATTAAGTATAGACATTTATAAATAGCAAAAGTAGTTTAGCGTTACTTTTAATAGATTATAAGCCTGGTGAGTACTCTCTAAACGCTGACAAACAAACAGAATACTAAGCAATTAAAGGAGATTATAATTAGCAGTATCCTGTTACCTTTATTTAGCAACTACCTTAAAAGGTCTAAATCCGCCTAGGCAGTTTCAGGACCTTAAGCTAATTAGACCCCCTTCTAGCTTTAAAGCTCTTCTGAACCTCTCTATAGCCTTTATTAAAATAAAGTTATTTATAACTTAGTATTTATAGATAAATAACTAAATAAAAGTCTTTAATATAAAAATAAAATAATACTTAAAAGCTTATATAAATTTTGTACAGAATAATTAGAATAATCTTCTCTTAAGCGCTAAATTTGCTACAAATATAGTAGTATCTAAGTTTATATAGCTGTTACTATTTATAATTATATATAGATATCAGCTAAGGATAAGCTTTGACAAGCTTAAGTCTACAGAGATAATAAGGAAACACGTAGCCTTAGGAAAGGCTAAGAACCTAGTAAGGCTAATAAAAAAGAGTTAGAAGTAGGCACAAGAATATCTGAAGGCTACGTAGTTACAGCAATAAGAGCAGGCGAATAAGCATCACTGGGAAATCGATTTCAAAGAAGGAGATAAGGTCTGGCTATTAATAAAGAACATTAGCATAACAAGACCTTGTAAGAAACTCGATTCGAAATGGATTAGGCTATTCCCTGTTGTGAAGAGGCTTAGGCAGAGTTTTCGTTTAGAACTGCCCTCGTCGATGAGGATTCACAACGTGTTCCATGCATCACTGCTGACCAAGGACCCTGCCGACCCTCTGCCAGGGCAGGAGTACCCACAGCCTCTGCCAGTAGAGACAGAAGAAGAGGAGGCGTGGGAGGTCGAAGATATAGTCGACGTCAAGAGAGTGGGCAAAGCATGAAAGGTACAAGCAAGATGGGTAGGCTGGCCAGAGGACCTGACCTATTACCTTATCTCAAACTTTAAGGGCTTTAAAGACCTGCTTAAGAACTATTTCAAAAGATACCTAGTAAAAGAGGTGCCTAATTAGTTGATTTGAGGCTAAGTACAGAAAATCTAATAGAGATGTTATGTAACAGATTTGGCTATATATATATAGTTAAATATCAGACTAACTAAATAAGGAATTGCTAAGCTTAGCAACATTAGAATAAAAGTAGACTTGCTTTCTTATACTCTTGATTAAAGGCAATCAATTTTTTTTAGAGGAGAGGGTAATATAATAAATAATGTATTTCCTTTGCTATAGCACAGGAAATGCATGTGCTAGCTACATACTCAGGAGGCAACGCCTATAACTGACTCGCGGCAGCAAGTAAACTCCTGTTATAAGGCGCTTGTTAAAGCGTGTGAGCTATCTAGACGGATTACGAATAAAGAGATTCGCCTTACGATTTATTAAATTAAGCACTACCTTATTCGCATTACTAATTCTTCTAGTATAGAAACCTTAAAGGGGACTCTATTTCTGTATTAATTTTAAGGATTTAAATACTATTACAAAAAAGAATAGTTATATCATCCCTTAGATTAATAAGACTATAAGTCTTCTTAGAAAAGCTATAGTCTTCTCTAAGCTAGATATTTAATAAATATATTACTAGATTTATTTAGTAATTAAGAAGGACTATAAACTTATTATATTTAGTACTATATATAATAATACCTTATATTAGTAGTTATTATATATAGTACTAAATATAATAAGTTTATAGTCCTTCTTAATTACTAAATAAATCTAGTAATATATTTATTAAATATCTAGCTTAGAGAAGACTATAGTTTTTTTAAGAAAACTTATAATCTTATTAATCTAAGGGATAGTGTAACTATTCTTATTTATAATAGTATTTAGATCCCTAAAATTAATATAGAAATAAAGTTTCCTTTAGGGTTTCTGTATTAAAAGAATTAGCAATACGAATAAGGCAGTGCTTAGTTTAATAAACCTCTTAAGATGCTTCTTAATATATTTCTTAATTACTTTAAGCTTATCTAGGCTTATCCTACGTAAGGGCTACATTCAGGGCAGTTTAACACCTGCTTCTAGTTTGATCTTGTAGTTATACTCCTCTTTATGCTCTAGAAGAGTATCAGAAGCCTCCTTTAAGAAGACATCTGCAAATTCTTGAAATTTTACTAAAAGAACCTCCTTTGAATCTAGTTCTATCTAAATCTGTTTCTTAGTACATTTATTTATGTCCTTTATTATAATAGCAAATATTTCTGTACTAGAGGTAATTAATAATTACTTAAATACTATAATACTTATAGGCTTAGTGCTATATTAGGCTGCCCTGGCCTCTTTAATCTTTCTTCTATAGATAGTAGTTATAATTGTCCTGTTACTTAGAATCTTCTCTACCTTAACAGAGCATAAAGGTTATAAAATAGTTAGGGCTATTTTAGGACGCTTAAGAATCTTTGTTATCTGTAGTAGTAATGCCCTGATTAGGTTAGCCTAAAATTTGGCTATATATGTAGAGCCAAATTTGTTATATAGCTTCTTTATTAGCTCTTCCTCTGCTGCTTACTCCTTAGCCTTAGGCTTATTACTCTAAGTCTTGTAATTCTGCTAGAATATAAGTTACTCTTTATAATTATAATTCTTTGTAAACTTTACTAATAAATTCTTAGGATTTAGAATATAGCTATGTAGCCTTATTTACTTTTTTCCTAAGATTATAAGGTACGTAGCCTTTATTATATAAAAGATCTATAATCCTTACTAATATTTACTAATATGTATAAGTAAATAAAGGGCTTAAGAGATAAATTAATAAATCTTATTAGCAAAATCAGAGATAGAAATAGGTTTAGCCATGTCTACTATATTAATTTATAATCTTTTACAAAGTTATTCTGCTAATTAATAGTCTATAATTATACTTAACTAATATCCTATATCTAATAATACTAATACTATTAATCTTTCTCTCTCCCTCTTAATACTAATATTAATCAGAAATAAAGCCTTAAAATCACTCTTTACTACTATAATAAGAATCCTTATAGCTTCTTTACTAGTTATATTACTAGGCCTGCTTATAATGTCTTAATAGTAGGCAGCTCTTTTCCTAATTACTCTTATACCTAAGGGTAATCCTTTATATAATATCCTATTTTTTTTATAATAGTAGCATTTTATTATAGACATATTTTGAAGAAGTCATAGCTTAAGTACTAGCTTTTCCTTCTTTGCTATTAGTTTGCTAGCAGACTATTAGGTGCTAGGAACTAAAGGCTTTATTAGTGTGCTAGCGCTAGCTACTAGTTTATTTAAGGCAATATATTAACTATTTATATTAGTATATATTAGGTCTGTAATCATCTTCTAAATTAATATATATTTATAAAGAATAATTACTTACTTTAGATTATTTTAAATCTTGTCTTAAAGGTCTATAATCTGATTCTCTTTTTAAACTTTTGCTTTGTAAGAAAGCTATTAGAAATCCTTTAAGAATATAGCAAGGTCCTGCTATCTTTGTTATAAGTAATAATACTCTTTATTATTAAGAATGTATGCTAATTAGCAGACTATATAGTCTACACTATTTAGTTATACATATATAGCCAAATTACCTAGTCAGATTATTCCTAATCAGGTATAATGCAGGATTTTATGTAGTAATAGCACAGGATATACCACGTAATTTATACGTTAGCAGAATCTGTACTTAGTGTATAGATACACTATAATCTTACTCTGTATATAAGTTATAATCATTAATAGTATTAATAGCTGTTCCTAATCTATATACCTATTTAATAGGTTATAAGCCTAGTACAGAATAGCTATAAACATTAATAATAAGTAAAGACCTAATTAAGATTATTAAGCGAGCTGCTACTCTTGTAATAAGGTACAGTTATATTATACTTGTAGCCTAATAGGTGGAGCCCTAGTAGGCCCCCACTTACAGGGGGGGGGGCCCCCTGGCAAGCCCGCGCGCAGCGCATGGCTGACACCGTAACGCATTAATACCTGTAACACTCCTCTCAATTTTCTTCCAAATAGCGTGTATTCTTTTGTGTATAGCTCCACCACAACATGCCTGATTCGAATATAATTAGATAGATGAGCGCGTAGCAAATCCGTACGAGATATTCTTGCAGAGCGTAAGGCAAGGGAGCGTCCTGTTATTACAGAAAAGACGCGCGAATATCAAGTAAGCAAATTTCGCGTTTAATATTGATTAAAAGGCATAGGACCTTGTATAAGTCGAAAACCGAAGAACTATAAGCTGTTAGAGATACAGAAGCAAGCACTTTTGTAATATATCTTGTTATTAGATAAGATAGGCTAGTTGATACACTATAATTATATTAATAAGGTCGCAAATAAGATACTTAAGGAGGATTATACAAAGAATTCTATAGCGCCTATTATAAGAGAACATTAGGCTAAACGCTTTCTAAATTGATATCTTAAGCTTTATAAAGCAAAGCAAAAGCCTCTAGAGCTTGAGAGAAAGCTTGCTTATAATCCTGATCTTATATCTAACTGGTTTGAGCGTTTTTAAGCGCTTCAAGAGGCGTATAGCGTATTTAATAATAATATTTAGAATTTTGACGAAACAGGCTTTCGAATAGGAGTAAGGAAGTCGTAATAGATAGTAACGTCTTTATATATAAAACGCTATTACTTAGTTTTAGATAATAACCGTAAATACGTAACTGCTATTAAGACTATAACCGCTATAAGTATTGTTATTAAGCTGATGGTTATTCTGCTAGGGAAGGTCTATTTAGAGCGTTTCTATTAAGATCTTAAGAATGAAGTGCTTATGAGATTATTAGATACTAGATATGCAAATAACAAGCTTACCCTTATATATATTTAATATTTTGAACGCTAAAGTTAATATATAAGAAAGAGTATCTATTAAATTCTACTTTATAATAATTATAAGAGTTATTTAACATAAGAGATACTTAAATTCTGTAAATTCTAGTATATCTATCTCTTTACGTTCCTTTTATATATTACTTATTTTCTTTAGCCACTTAATATAGTACTATTTTAGCTATATAAGTACTAGCATGCTTAAGCTATTAATTAAGTGACTTATACAAAATGTAGCAAATTTAATAAGCTTGAATTTCTTATAGTTATCTATAGAATTCGTTAATCAATGTTCAAAAACAGCTCTATTTATTTATTATTTTGCGAATATAGACTTATTCTATATAATCTATAGCTTAGGCTTAAAAAAGCTAAGGAATACTAGCCTCCTCCTCCTCCTTAATCTTTTACATCTTCTAAAACCGAATTTCAGCCTCCTATAACGCCTCTAACGCCTTAAGCACTTAAAAAGCAAGCTATTTGCTTAGAAAACGCAACTCTAAGTCACTATAAATTAATAGCACAGAAATTCATTAAAGGGGTATAAATTCAAGTCAATACTATTATATAAATTAAGAAGGATTTAGTAGCCTTTACAGCAGCTAAAAAAGAGTAAAGAGAACAAAGAATTTAATCTTAATGTTAGCTATAAAAAGGAGGAGTTCTATTAGCTTCACAGGCTTGAAATATGGTTATATAGCGTGTAGAAGAGGGTGGTACACAGCTCTAAAGGGCCCTATAGCGAGAAGAAGACCTCTGAAAAGAGTTAGAAGATGAGCGCTGTAAGCTCTCAAATTTGTAGTAGAGCGTCAAAAATGGCTTCCTATTTGTTAACAAGTAATAGTTTCCTAATTAAGCGAATTCTATACTGTCTATACTTATTCTACATTAATTATACGCATTTTGAGGAGCGTTATAAGTGTTGATATATTATAGTATCAGCCACATGCTATACGCGGGCTTGCCAGGGGGGCCCCCTCTTATAAGTAGGGCCCTACTAAGGCTCTACTCATTAGGCTATAAGTACTTAATTATAAAACGTAAGTAAGTTAAATACTCTAGGGCTATAGAATTATAAGTCTGTAAATTTAAAAGCAGAGATATTAATCGCGTTATAGTTTATCCTGAGACTTAAAACTAGGTCTTTAATAATAAATAAATAGATCTACTAAAGCAGGACTATAAGTAATAAATAAGCAAACTTAAGATAATAATAAAGATAAGTACTATAAACTACAAGATTAAAAGATTATAAGAATATATATAGTATATTAGTAAAAGATCCTAATTCTAATAATATATAAGTAAGTAATCTTAGACCTTATCTTTAGCGCAGACTAGACTAATATAATTAAGTAAGAACTTACTATACTATAAGTAAATAGGACCTAGAAGTAAGTTGTCTCTCTTATAGAATCTAATATTATTATAAGTAAATAAGTATTTAATATTAAGTACGCAAAGAATAAGGGAGTAAATTAATTTAAAGCTAGACTTATAGCTCAAGGTTTTTTATAAAGATATAATATTAACTATAAAGAAACCTTTGCTCTAATAATATATA
>NW_006916394.1:0-6732 GCF_000464535.1 Endocarpon pusillum Z07020 | reverse complement strand
CTATAAGGCGCTTATTAAAGTGTATAAGCTATCCGGACAGATTACAAATAAAGAGATTTACCTTATCTGATTAGGGAAGCCTAAACTTTACTATATAGTAGAAGGCCAGATTAGGAACTATAAATAATTTGTGGCCTATAGCGTGGCCTACATATATATAGGCCTTACCCGCTAGTATTAGAGTATATATATTTATACATAGCTATATTATAAATAGATTTTCTAGCTTTCGATTTAGTAATTTATAGACTATTAACTTGTTCTAGTTTTAAGTTATTATAGTTTAGTAAGTCTAAAGTTTTTCTTATTAGGCTTTTCTTTTACTAGACAGCTATTTATTTAGCCTTATTTTTTTATTTTTTTATTTTTTTTTTTCTTCTTTAACTTATTTCAGATTTATTATGTAAATCTATATAAGCCTAATTATATAAAAGGTTATAAAGTAAATAATAATTAAGGAGACAGTATACTCAAAGTAAGCTCTAAGGGCTCTATATAACCGCAGAAAGAAGTTAATAAAGGAGAATAGTAAAGTCAGATGACTTAAGAGCGTATCGCCTGCAAGTCGCATATGACTAGGGAGAATTAGGCTAGCAGGTTAGTCTAAAGGATGAAGCGAATAGCCTGAGTTGCTCCTTTATAGCTATTAAGGAGCTTCTGTATGTCAGAGAACAGGTGGTTGCTTAAGACGCGTCTCTAGAGCTGAGACTATATAAGGCAGGAGAGGAGGACGTGCTGTACTATCATGATCCCTAACCCGCACCTGCAGTAAGGGCTAGGCACAAAGAGTACTTAGCGTTTAAAGAAGAAGGCATTAAATCTAATTACTCTAGTCCTAAGCTGGGTTAGCAGAGCACTATATACTTTTAGTCGACTAGTATAAAGCCTGCAATTTGCAAGAGAAATACAAGAGGAGAGCTTAGTAATTCTGCAGATTTGTACTCTGTTTTCCTAGGACTAGTCCTAACACTTCTAGACTCTTCTTTTTATAATTCTTTTAATTATAAAGAGAAAGCAAGTTATAAGCTCTTAGAGAAAGCTTATAGCTCTTACTACTTTATTAATATAATTATTTATTATTTTGTTACTCTTAATCCCTTTATATTTAGATAACTATTATAGTTTAGTTAAGATTTCCTTATGTCTAAGCTCCTTAATAACTAAATAAATGTCTTTAAAGAGTAATTAAGAGTAAGTTAAGTTATTCTTTAAAAGAAACTATAAAGTTATCTAACTATTAAAGTAAATAGTAGCTATATAATTAGATAAAGAGGAATTAGAGCAGATTAGGAGGAGCCTAAGCGTAAAAAGAATGCTAGTAAGTTTTTCATAAAATACTTATATATTACTAATAGTGCCTAAGATACAAAAAAGATATAAAATTACATTTATAACTATAGCTAAGATCCTATTATTCTAATTACTATTATTATAGTATATATATATATATAATATATGTAAGTCATATATATATAGCTAAGTTACTGTCTCTTTTAAAGAGGCGATTTTGATGTTAAAAGAGACACGCTATAAAGAGTTAGTACCTAGATTCCTTACTTTAAGACAGGATAGACTGCTTATATAGCTTTTTATTTATTCTTTTAATAAATAAAAAAGGGTAATAAGGGGCTTAGCCTATCTATCTTTATTACCTTAACCTTGTTAATAAATATAGCTTGCTATAAATTTATTTATGTTATAAAGATCTATTACTAGTATATAGCAAGTTAAGTTAATTACAGACATCTTTATATAGAAGTATATTAAAAAAGTAAACGTTTCAACCTTAAGCGCTTATATAGTAGTAGCTTTATAGGCTCTTGTAATAGCCTAAAGATAGCGTCCTTAAATGACTTATAGTTTATTTTTAATGCTTTTTTTATGCCTTATTATATCCTCTAGGGTGTATTAGGTGCTATAGCTATAGAGTAACACTAGTTAAGTGGCTAACGCATATACCTAGAGCCCTAAGGAGATAAAGGAGCTCTAGATAAAGCCGGATAATATTTTTAAGGCGCTTAAGTAATGTACTACTTACGCTTTAATTATGCAGAGGTAAGGTTTCTACTATAACACTAGGTTAAGCTAGACTCTAAGTACTTTAACGTCTAACTTAGAGTTAAGGCTTACATTTATAAAGAGTAGTAATAGTTTAGCTAGCATATTAAATCTCTTAAATATATAAGACAAGTAGATTAGGTTATATTTAGACGAATTAAAGAAGGATCTATAATAGGTTACTTATAACTTATATATAAGATATATATATTTAAGGTTTTTGTAGTTATACTTTATGCTTAGACTATATATAAAGATATTAATATTATTAATAAAGCCTGTAGCACTTATATAAAGTAATATATTCTTATATATATTAAGAAGATTAGTATTATAAAATAAATAAAGGATTAAAGAAATATAAGAGCCTTACAGGATACTTGTAAATATTCTGTTACTTTCTAGTATAATAAGAATAATCACTTAACTAAGATAGTATTAGAGCTCTTTACTAAATAGGTATATATAGTTTAGAACTAAAGAAGAGACTATTACAAAGTTAATATAAAGGCCTCCTAAAGCCTAGATAGAGTTGTGGTCTGACTCTCTTTAAGGCATCTAGATAAGGATTAATATACTATTCCAACTATATTTAAGTAACTTTAGTTACTTAGGCGTAACTCTTTTGTGAAGTTAGATCACTATCTCACTTAACTAAAGTTGACTTTGATCAGGTTAGTCTTTATGTGTGTACGCAGGTTTAAGTCCCTGTACGGCCTCTAATTACTTTTTCTGTCAAGGGCGCGTAATGGCGGGAGAGTTTAGTATATCTATTGTGGGAAGGTCCTTTATAGTGGGTTGAGGGCAAGTTGACCATGCGAAATCGTAAGGGGAGCCGGGGGCTTTGGCCTTACAAGGACGTAAGTCCTTAGGGTGCAGGGTAGTGTCACGGAGTTGACATGGAGGCCTCCTAGAGCCTAGATGGAGTCGTGGTCTGACTCTCTCTAGGGCATCTAGATAAGGATTAATATACTATTCCAACTGCATTCAAATAACTTTAGTTACTTAAGCATAATTAAAGGTACTAAAGATGTTAAGGTTAAGTAATAAAGCTACTCTGTAGCGTTTAGCCTCTTATATAGTATAGATTTTATTAGTGATTAGTTAAAGGGCTATTTCAGTGAATCTTATTTGCCTTGCTCTTATTTAAGTGTCTAAGAAAAGAGAGTACTTTTTAGCTACAAATCAGATATATTCTATAATTATTACTTTTAATACCTTACCTAGTATATTAAGAAGGGTAATAAGGTAATAAGCTTTCAGGTTAGAGTAGTTAGGTTTCCTAGGTTTGCAGATAATAATTATAGTAATACATTTAAAGGCTAAGAGGTAGACTTCTAAATAGTAGTATATGTTAAATAGGTAAGTAAGTAGCTCTAGTCACTTATTAGTAATTATATAAATAACTTAATTAGGAATACTATTAAGCCTTAAGGCATTATCTTTTTTAGATTTTAAAACAGCTTATATAATCTCTAATTATGTTAGTTTAGGCGGAATATCTATAGATTCTAGGTAAGTAAAGCTCTAGATATTAAAAAGATCTATCTAAAGAGGCAGAGAAAAGTAGTAGTTATAGAGTAATTTAGCTTTCGTCTTAGGTTCTAAGGCGGTTACTTTATTCCTATAGAGAGTAAAGAACAAGACTTATATAAAAATCCCTTAAGATTATTATCTTACTTACTTAGTAATCTGCTATATCTTTTTCTGTAATTCGCTTACTTCTTATATATATTATTTAAACTCTATATATTTAGCTTTAGTTATTATATTACTCTTTTTATTATAGGCTCTAGTAAACGCCTCTTAAGCTTATTTTATATAGGCGATATTATAATAATAATATAATTTTCAGAAGAGCTTAATAGCCTTTAAGTACTTTATAATCTAGTATAATTTTGAGAATAAGCTAAGGCGTAGCTATAAAGTAGACTTGTTAATTACTTATTTTATTAAGTTTATTAATATATTAGTATACTTATTAATCTCCTCTTTATTATAAAGAGGAAGAGAGTAAAAAAAGACTAATATTCTGTCTAATAAGTTTAAGAACTTTTTTTAATCTATCTCTTTTTATACTCTTTGCTTATAAATAAAATATAATTCAGAAGCAGTTTACTATTCCTATTCTGTTAAGACTAGAAAATAATCTGACCTTTATTCTAGTTCAGATATAATTTTATAGCCTATTAGTTAATTTAATAAAGAGTCTATAAAAAAAATAAGGTTAATAGTAATTCTTTAGGCAGATTATCCTGAATAAACATCTCTAGTAATAGTTTTAGGAAGGAGTATAAGCGAGACGCTTATATTATATATATGACTTAATAATATATTAGAAAAGAGATATTAATATAAATAAAAAGGACTATATCAGAATAAATAGTATAAATTAAAGTCGCCTAAAAGAATGTGCTCTCTTAGCATGCTAAGGGCCTAGGGGAGCGTATTAAGTGTGCTGCGGTTCTTAGTATTATTATAATAAGTAAGAGGAGGGTTATAATAGTTATAAATATTAATTATATATAAGTTACTTACGATTTATAAGATAAATATAACCAGATTATCTAAGTAAAAGAGTTCTGTCTAAGAATCTATTAAGATCCTCTTATTTATATAGTAATATACTCTTGATTCCTTAGCTTTTAAATTAATTAGGTAAAATCTGTTATTAGTTAGATTATAAATAGTGCTATTAATAAGGTTACATTATAGTTCCTAGACTATTACTACATTATATATATTAATTCCTAAGTTCTAGAAGAGAAGAGTAAGGACTTTTAATCTAGATTTATTAATATTATATTAAAAGACTTAGAAAGTATATATTATTAAGAGAGTTAAGAGCAAGTGACTTTAATATTAGAGTCCTCTATATTTATCTTAGGAAACGCTTATAATTTATAAGCAAATATTATATTAATAGCCTATAATATACTAAGGGGTATAGTGCCTAAGGTTTATAATTGGCTAGAAGGAATTAAGATCTTAATCAAAGAGATAAAGAAGTGAATTACCCTGAAGTTAATATCAATAGTAGCTGCTTTAGCTAAGCAGTTTACAGAACAGGCTATCTTTCTCTTTTTGCTTCCTTTTATAAGAGTTTATCCTGTAAATAATCCTGAGTTAAGACAGCAGTTATAATTAGATGTTTGAGAGCTAGGGATAGATAAGAAGGTAAGAGGAGGAGGGGAAGAAGAAGAGAAAAGAGGAGAAGGGTAAAAGAGTGGTTTCTGGCTCTTTATAATAATAGTGCGTTTTGCGTCTTTAATCCAGGCTAGGCAGGCGAATAATTACACTTTATAATTCCTGTTAGAGTACGTAATATAGCGCTTATAAATAGCCTATAAGTTAGATAAAGGAGTATAGTCTTACGTTCTATAGCCTAGTCTGTAGTATCTGCATTTTATCTTATTCTTATATAAGATATTAGTATAGCTATTATATCTTTAATAATTATAATATTAAATAATACGGCTTTTCTTATTAAATAACTTTATAGTCTTAATCTTATATTACAAGATAACCCCTTTAGAAATTATGTGATTTATATATAAGAAGTATATAACCTTAATAATTAAAAAGGAGAAAGCCTTAGATTAATTAAGCCTCTTAAGCTAGAAGGCTCTTTTAATTAAGAGGCTAGGATAAAGCTTCTTATTCTTAGTCTTAATATTCCTAGTTAGGAAGTTAAGGTTATATCCTTCTTTTTTAGTAGTACTAATACTATAAATAAGTATAATAAAGAGTCAAATATAGACCTTAGCTGATAAGTAGATCTTATTAGTCTAGTTAAGGTTTAATTATAGGCGTATCTTAGCTAAGGCATCTTTAGCCTAGAGTATAAGGTCGCTGCTTAGCAACTTTTTAACTGCAACTATATTAGGGGCGTTAGTAGGATTGTTTTCTTTTATTTGTAGCCTTTTCATAATCTATTTAGAGGAAAAGGGTTTAAATAAGTAGGCATCTTCTAGGAAGACCTTGACTAGGATTTAGTTATTAATATAAGAAGGTTCTAATTAGGCGGGCATATAAGAGACGATAGCGCCTACAAGACTAGTACAGATTGCCTGTGCGTAGCTCGCAGGACTAAGGGTAACTTTCTAGTCAATACCTGAGATGAGGGCTTCAATTTTCTTCAGTCTAATCTCGACTAGGGATGGATCATGTAGGGCCGTACAAAGGTACGCGTAGACAGCTAGGAGAAAAGGGGTAAAGAGAGAGAGTAATGGATTGTCAGGTGGCAGAGAGAGAAGGAAGGGCAAAGATTCGAGTTTTTTGATCGTGCTGAGAAGGCTGGCTCTTTGCGTTCTGTCGTTAGAGAAAGTAAGAGAGGAGTAGAGAGGAGTAAAGGGCTACAGGATTTGGGAAGGTTACTTATTATCAGAGGGCAGGCGGTTCGCTTGCAAAGAGGGCGTAATTTAAGTAAGTGGTAAGTCAAGCATAATAAGTTATATATATATTTATTACTAGTAATAAAAATAGCTTTTATCTTTTTTAATATTAATAGTAACAAATTATTAAGTAGTTCTATTATTTTTTATAGCTATATTTTAAAGATAGATTACTTATAAGCTAGATTATAAAAATAATAATAAGGGTACTTAAGAAGATTAGCAAAAGTATTATAAGAAGCTTTATTAATATTACAAAAAGAGAGCTATAAGCGTTATA
>NW_006916393.1:0-39412 GCF_000464535.1 Endocarpon pusillum Z07020 | reverse complement strand
CTAATTGGCACAGCGGGGACGAAGGGGATAGATTGCTAAAACATAAGCTAGAGAATCTATATATAATACGGCTAGTGCTCTTATCTATCCTCTTTCACTAAACGCTAGGGGTGCTAATAGCTAATCTAGTAGAAGACCTAATAGAGTATCTGCGTAATCAGAAGTGATAGCTCCTTCTTTAAGGAGATTGTACGCGCTCCAAAGGGGACGTACTAATCTCCTGTTCCATGGTATCAGGCCAGGAGCAACCTATATAACTACTTCATTTTAACTCTCCAGCAATTTTCCTACGCACTTGTGCTCATTTTTGAGCGTAGTACACTCTATAATAGAGTCATAGCCACTTGAACTCATTAACGTTTGATGTGTCCTTTCACCTGCTATTCCCAGGACCATGACTTCACGGTCGACAGCTAGCCCACGCTTCTGCTTGCATTTCCGTTACCAGAACATGTTTAATGGAAGGGAAAAGTGAGAACATGGCTCTACAGTCTACTGCCCCCCTCATTTAGTAGCAGAAGACTCAATTTGCCAAGCCGCATCCGTCTTGGCTCTACTAGTAGTACTACTACTGACACGTCACCGCGACTGCCCTTTGATCATGACCCCCAAGAGCGGGGATATTGGCGCCAATAATGCCAATGTGGGCCAAGGTTGGCTTGGCCGGCGCAAGTTTAGGTTGCATTATAGTACTAAAGTAAGTCTCAAAGTGAGATCATGCCAAGCCACCATTTCAAGCCTTGACCCAAGTCCGTTGCAATAGAAGGTCTGGAGTTGGCCGCAAATCAGCACGAAAACGCGGGCTTCATATGGGGATCGGAAGTCAGCGGCCAAGCTAAGGCCTTGGCACGCCTGCCATCTCACCCTTCAGCCAGGAATGAGGGATCATGAAAGGTCTGGATGATCGAAGCTAAATCCATTTCTGCAGCGAACACGCCCCAATGCCCTTGTGAGATAGCCTGCCGCTTAGGGCGGGTTCACAGGAAGTGCACAATTTCCATTAACTAGGGGGCTGTGTACTTTGTAGCACGTAAAAATGAAAATAGGCGCAACTGAACACTTCTTTGCCTGTGACCCGTCATCCCCGTCCTCGCCCATAATTTTGAAATTCCCTACCTGCCCACTTTCTTCCACCTAGGAATCCCGCCACATAACACCTTCCTTCACCTTCCATCTCCCACCCATCACTGCCCCCCAATCTCCTTCACAACGCGTAGCACATCATCTGGCATCGTCGTGTGTGCCTTCGATTAGAATTAATTCCACTCCGCTCGTGTCTGGGCATTTCTTCCACTGCAATAATTCTTGGCCTCTTGTCGCCAAGATCAATCAAGACCTTGACCTCGAAACAATGTCGACTCCTCAAGAGACTCAACAGGCGGTAGTTGACCAGCAACAACCAGCACAGGTCCCTCAACCTGTCTCGACGCCTTCTGCCGTCAACAACGGTGGTGAGAACCTGCAGTGCCAGTGGCAAGGTTGTGGTGAGAGATGTGCTTCAGCCGAAGCTCTCTACGTGAGCAGCATTTCCTTGAGCCATGGCGCCCAGCCTTGATCTCGCCTGACTAATGACTTCTACAGGAACATGTCTGCGAACGACACGTCGGCCGCAAGAGTACCAACAATCTCAACCTGACGTGTCAGTGGGGTAGCTGCCGCACCACGACAGTCAAACGCGATCATATCACCTCTCACATCCGAGTCCACGTTCCCTTGAAGCCACACAAATGTGAATTCTGTGGCAAAGCCTTCAAACGTCCTCAGGATCTCAAGAAACATGTCAAGACTCATGCCGATGACTCGGTCATTTTACGCTCACCTGAGCCTGGCCAGCCGCGTCAAAGTGGCAATATGTATGTGCCGAACGAGAAAGGTATGCTCTACGCTTCCGTATCCTGGTCTACACGTTTTACCGAACTATAACGTCGTTGCGCTTGGTTGTGTATTTGTTTACATGGTCTTTACGTGTGCCTGATGTATATCATACGTTTCCTCCGACAAGTTTGTACATGTAATCAGCTGCTAATCCAACCTCCCCAGGCCCATCCACTTATTATAATGCGATCAATCCAAACGGTGGATATGATAGTGGTCATCCTCAGGGCCCTAACCAGTATTATCAGCCACAGCACGCACATCAAGCCTCTCATCCTCCGTACGGCAATGTTTATTACACGGCAGCGCCTACTCAACAAGCCGCTTTCAATGATTTTGAGGCCCGCAAGCGTGGCTTTGAAGCTCTCGATAACTTCTTCGGTGAAGTGAAGGCTGGTCGTTTTGCTCCACTTACCTACCAAAACATCAGCCAGCGCTTGTTCGAGCTTCAAGGGCTCCAGCTACCTCTGATTGCGCAACCACCATTGTCAGCCATCCCAGCCTATCAACCCGTTTCCGCTGTCGCTGGCAGTGTTGGTGGTTACAACAGCAACGACCCAATGCAAGGTTACAGCCTGCCACCCATGGGCAATGCCAAGTCTCGTGGTGATCTGACTTCCATCGATCGACTTCTGGAGCAGATGCAAGCCGCAATCTATGAGAATGACAGCCAACTCGCTCAAGCCGGTGTAGCTCAGCCCGGTGCTCACTACGTCAACTATCGCACAGGCAACTCCCCACCTGGCGTCCAGCTGCCAGCTGCCCACGCTCAATCCACTCCAATGATGAGCCAACAACAGCAACATCATCATCACAACCCATCTATCGCTAGTGCCACCGAGAGTGTTCACTCCAGCACCCCCGCTTTGACTCCTCCAAGCTCCGCTCAAAGCTACACCTCTGGCCACAGCCCCGTTTCACACAACATGACTCCTCTTCAAGCTCCCACCAGCAACGGCAATGCAATGTATCCATCTCTGCCGACTGGCACCTTGGACAATGGTTTCCCCAATGCCACTCCAGCTCCCAATGCCGCCACCCTGGGTAACCTATATGATGGAGAAGAGCACCGTAGGCGCTACAGTGGCGGGCTTTTGCAATGGAAGTCAGTTCTGACGGCTCTAATACACCGCCTGCAGCCACTCACAATGCCAAAGCCGCAGCTGCTCGCAAGCGTCGTGGTCAAGCTCCAGCTAGTAGTGTCATCGATCCGGCCTTGTCCGGCATGGGGTCTGAGGAGTCAGCTGCAGCGGTTGCGGCGGCAAGTCTGGAGAGTCCAGCCAGCAATGCTAGTGGTTGTGAAATAACGGAGCGCGATGCCGAGAAGGAGAGAGCTTGGGTTGACAGTATGAGGTTGATTGAGTGGATGAGAGACTATGTTAAGAAAAGACTGCAGGAAGGTGATTTCGATGAAGATCAGACCGTTTCCGAGGAGCAGGGGAAAGACGTCGACATGGGCAGTGGCGAGGTGAACAGCAACAATCAGAATGGCAAGGAGGATTTGTATCCAACTTTGAAGGGGATGGGCAACTAGAAGAAGGGAGAAGGTGGTGTTGGTGATTGTGGTGTCAAGGAAGTGGCGAGAAAATGTGCTGAGTATGGTTCTAGATGCAGGTGCTTTGCTTTTATCTTTTTCCTTTTCTATCATTGCTACGCGACCATGTCAGAACGTCCAAGGCGTTACTGGAGCCGAGCACTGATCAAGTCAAGTCACATCAAGTCGCTGATTTGAGCTACCTATCCTATCGGCAAGGTTGCAGCTTAGCAGCGCTGATCACAGTTGGCCGGAAGGGCAAGCATCAATATGGGAGACAAGGAGATTCTAACATCTGATTGTTCGCGTATGTTCCCGCCAAGCAGGGCTTTGAGCTACAGCTCAGATAGCAAATAGCTCAATACATCATCAATCGAAGCACTCAACATGCGTGAATGAAAGGCTTTCTGTTTCATGGCCGCTGATGAGTGACGGTATCATGTCTTCTTGTCAGTCTGACCGTTGGCGTGCCATCGAAGATATCACTGATAAGCTTTGTGTCGTCGAACTGCAGACAGTGTACGTAGTACTACCTAAGGCTACTGGTATATTTGGAGTCGCTATACTACTACATTTGAGTGCGTATTGTGCATGCGTACAGGGAAATCTATGAGGCATAACCATTTGCCTTCTTTGCCCCCTCCCTCTTCCTCCTTCTTTCTTCGCCTGTAGATGTAATAGACAATGAGGCTCGTCTTTGGCCCGTCCTCGTGCAGATGTGAAGAATGAATCTTCTAGTGCTAGCTATCTACCATAGCTACTATCTAGGAGGCTGATTGGCCGGGCGCCAGTTGCCTTGTTCAAATTTGACAGGCTGCGCTCTACTAGTATGCGAGATTTTCAGAGTATCAAGTTGTTCCAAGCCGGCCTCGAAACGGGGGATAAGTAGTGATGCAAACCATTCCATCTGTTTCACACACGCTACTCCGTGCCTCGGTGATTATTAATGCGCTACTAATTACAAAAGTTTTTAACTCAGTCCAATCTAACTAGCCGGAAGGATGCCTGGAGAAATTAGTCAGTAGCCACGAGGAGAAGTTTATCTCTTCATCCTCATCGTCTCTTCCTTGGGGGATGTTCTTGTTGAAGATCAAATTGGCCAAGATCTAAGGAGTGAGATACAAGATGAGCTTGATCCGTCTAGCCTGATGCTGTCTGTGGTTGGCTTATTTTGGCCTTTCTTCTCACGAGTTTTTGAGGTGAAGTGAGGCTCAGGGTTCACCCTTGATTCCTCTGGCTCTGGCCCGTTGCCGCAAGGCGTGGCAAATTTCCGTGAACCAATCACACACTAACTTAGCCATATAAAAATATCTCGGGCAAATATCCATTGGCTGCTCGTTTCTCGATCTGCATGAGCGAGCACAGCCCTTGGTCTCCGTGTCTCGATTCACCAAGCTAAGCCGATCGAGGAAAATGCTGAAGGAACTCTGACTACCCCAAAGAGCTGGGTGAGCCGCACAATCAGAAGAGATCAGGCATCTTCAGGTGAAGACCAGGATGACTCTGGTAGGGGCCGGAGACGCAAGCTGTCAGACACAGCAAGCTTTTTGACTAGTTAGTCTAGATCCTCTTCTGATGCAGGCTCCTGGATTCAGTGGTCGAAGAGACCAATCACGACCTCCAAAGCTGTCCGGGATGCTCATCCTTGGGGCCAATTTCTATGCCGAGTGGTTTTGTTGCGGCTCTCTGTTTGTCCAAGGCTTTTATCGTGCTGCTTCAGCCTAATAATGGACGGTGCCATGAGATAAGTTGCTGCAGATGAATGATGCACTCGCAGCAGGTGTTAGCTCTGTGTTACCATTCCATTTCCATAAGTTACTCGTCTCTAATCCTGACATATTTCCTTGTCCTTCAGAAACTGGTCCAGTTAGCTAAGCCATATAGCTCCGAGCAGAGATGATTTTCTTCAATCGTCGTGTTTCTCCGCAAGCTTATTGTACCTTCATTATTCTTCTTACAGCCTTACCAACTGTTCGTGCGGATTATCTTTCTTTCTTAGACCGACTATACCGAGCCTTTTCGAAATTCAATATTGTGGTCCCAGCCAGCACCATCAGTAATGTGGATGCCGTGTACAGGCATTGGAACTACATGGAGGCGAACTATAGCAAGTGGGAAGAAGCAATTTACAACGACACGCTTTCAGAGGATGAACGACAGAAGGAGGTGGCTGAAGCGAGCAAGGGAGTCGACGACTCCTGGTACCATATCATTGGCGATTTCATGGGTGTTGGGGTGAACAAGAGCTGCAGACCAAACATTGAGGCGGTCCTCAATGAAAGCAGCGAGTGGGACAAGGCCGGACAGCAAGCTTCAACCGTGATCATGGCTATATTACCGTCATTGCTGACCTTTGGTCCGTCGCACCGCACTATCGACCTCATTTGCAAATGCTAACCCACCATCAGGCAACCTCTATGTGCCGCGGAGCTCTGAGGCCTTTGGCACGAGTTTTTTGGTGGGTCTTCTATCAGCTGCGTTCGGCTTCGGCCTTCCTGTCAAAAGTGTAAGTGCACACAACTGGCTAGAGCACGCAGTCCAACTACTGGGTCCCACCACGGACTAATATCATTTCAGATCTCTGCTGTTCCCGTTAGGCAAACAATCACATTATCTAGTCTAAACTGGGAAGCTAGGACGGATCTAGAAGGGCTCGGCAAGCAGCTTTTGAAGAAGGCCATCCCGGCGAAGTTGTCTGAGTTACAAAAGTGGTCGGACAATCGCGATGGTATGATTTCAACCGGTGACGCCTGGGCTACCGGCATCAGCCACGCCGCCCTCAACTGGCAATCTCGGACTCACTGGTGGCATCTGCCATCGCTGCTCGTTGCAGCCCTTCAAACAATCATCCTTTTGCTGGCTGTCTTCCCTCTGTTTATGGGGTTGGGCGTCCCCCAGCTCCTTTTCGATTGTACCGCAACGTGAGTGTGCTTCATCGAGCGTGTTGAGTCTGCCGCTGACAACTGGAAAGGGTAACCTCAATCTACTTGCTTTTGAGTGCAGTTGTCTCGAGTATTGCACGAGCACTGATGTGGGAATCCAGTGATCATGAACGAGTCCACATCTTTGCTTTGTCGCAACTTGCAGAGAAGCGGTTACGACAGATCGCAGATAGAGTACCAAGGGAGCTTTCTACGGAAGTGGATCTTCCACCGCTCCAAGCACCACTCCTGGTTCGTCCCATCGTTTCAGTCCAGAGAAATCTTACACGCTTCTGGTTTGCAGTCACCAGAATAAGACGCGGAGTAGCCCGAAAGCAACCTGCGCCACAACCCCTACTTGTCGGGACTGATGAACGCTATTGGATGATACCAGTACAATTCATGAGAGTGCTCATCGCGCGGTTGAAATGGATTGCGACGAATCTGCTCACGTTCTTCCTCTCCGGATTCCAAAGTCACCATACGGCCATCAGGTGGAGGCCACTGATCGTACTGGCTCACCTCTCTACTACTGGACGTGATCCTCTGAAGACACTCTTCACTGGAATTGTGGAGGGCTCGGTTTTGTTGGTGCTCACCTTCTTCTTCTCGGCCCAATGGGCCGGCAATCTCATAGTGACTGCGTACTCTGTGGCATATCTCCTGATTGCCGTGAGCGTGGCGCGCGGCTTGGGTCTCGCTTATATCAAATGGAGTGTGCGATCTGCCGGTTTGCATTTGGTTGAATGTGAATCCGTGGAGGAGATCCATGGGTCCTTGAGGGTGCTCTGCAGCATGAAACATCTGCTGGTGAGGGTCAACGGGGCCTGGTACTTTGAGGGTAAGCGTATGGACACGACCCCAGCGTTCTGGGACTGGGAATTGAGATCGGAGCGGGGCGAATTCGACGATGAGAAGAGAAGCTCGATCCAGTCTACCAGTACGTCGCCGGTCAGTACGCCGCCGGCCAGCGTAAGCCCGGCGCTTCCGACGAAGAACGATACTGAGCAAGTGGTCACCGCTGTCAACCATCGCAGTACGCTATAGGATAGGATTTGTTGTCCAGCGAAGGCGCAGGTATAGGAGGGTTGGAAGGCATGTTTTGCCATATGTTGATCATATCCTGTTTGCATACTGGTCCATCCTACGAGGGCGAGGACTTCTTTCGACGGCATATCTCATGGAATAATTCACGATCGAGGTGGATTTACCTTTGATTCTCCATTTGCCTCGATATCTCTTGCAAGTGGACTAAGGATCTGCCACTCTTTCATGACAAGTGACCATCTTTGGCTCACACCACCTCCCAAATCTCAAAGCTTTCTTTCCACGAACCAGACATGCTATCCAGACATGCTATCCAGACATGCTATCCAGACATGCTATCCAGACATGCTATCCAGACGCCGCTCCTTCAACCCCATATCACATCTTCATCAGCACCAAAGCGATAACCTACCAAGCCTGCCATATCACCCTGGCCAGTACTACCCTGCAATTTAGAAGGTTCTTTGAAGTCCCAAGTATGCATAATATGATTCCTATCACTTGTCTTCAACTTCAACACCTTCCAATACACCGAAGCCCGTCAGACCCACAGACCTATTCACCCGCCCCGTCCGTCACCCAGCTTTACAAGTACTCATACACTTCGATTCTCAAAACCTGCCTCAAGGAGAGTCCGACATACGCCATAGAGCACACCACCCACTGACCCACTCCTGTCCCGCTGGCCTGCCTCCCAACGCTCAGACCAACTCTCTCCCCTTCACGTTCCTCCCTATTCCAGGATCCCAAGCACCAATAAGTATGGAGCCCAAACCCGACCCCTCCATCTGTGTCCACCACACCAGCCATCACCACGAGATCACAGCGACGCCAATCCCATCATCACCTTCCTTTTAAAGTCCCGGTCCTGGTATACGTGTATCCCAAAGCCTACCAGCTCCAGTTGGGTGGTTGAAGAGAACCTGGTGAAGGAGCGACAATCGAGCCCTTACCTGTCCTGTAGTGAGAGGGACTCGTCTGCCCGCTCTCTTTCTTCCCTCCTTCCTTTGTATCTGCTAGAACGCTTGCCTATTGTGGGTTTGGCAAATGAGGACTGTTTGTTAGTTTGGTTTGGTCTGTTTGTGTGTCGGTGTTTGTTAGTTTGGTTGATCTGTTTGTGTGTCGGCGTATGTAAGCACTCTCATTCATCATTTCGACATAAAGAGAGCTAGTTCATCAGAAGACATGTATATACATTCATGTATATCTCTTCATATGTATAGAAGAGGAAGGACAGAGCTTCCTCTACTCTTCATCCCCTACTACACTTGCCATCTACCTCTTATCACTCAACAATGCTAGCATGTTGCTTCTCACATGGCTTGGATGCGAATTACACAGCTCTCGTCCATTTCCTCGCCCGCCGTCCTCCCTCCATCGGCCTTAGGTATCACCAAGCGCCCCATCTCCCCGTCCCATCACCCACCCTGTCAAACAATACCTCCACAACATCCCTCTTCTTCTCCCCCGGCAGCGTATGCACAAGAACCAGCTCATCCATCCCCGACGCCAACACAGCCATGACCGACACCAGAGCCGAATTTGGCTTCGCATTCAAACCACCATTCGCACTTCCCCTCCCCTGCATTCCCCCTTATTTAACCCTGGCTTTGTATATTCCTAGTTAAAAATAGCCCGCGAAAGCCGACAGTTCTTCTGCTGCACCACTGTCGCCCTGTAAGGAAGAGAAGAGATCCAGGAACTCCACCTCAAGAAGCATCACGATCAACAGATCCGGTCGCGTTCTCGACAGCTGCGTCAGCGACCGCAGTAGAGGCACCAAAAACGCATTCGTAGCGACGGGGCCGGTGGAGCGGGCTAGCGTTGTCAGCGTTTGGGTCAATCCCTCTAATACCACAATCGAGGGTTGTGCCGGTTGAGGCTGCGTTTGGGCGCTAGTGCTATCGGAGGGAGGGTGGTGAGGTTGTTGTTCCTTGTTTTGAGCTTGACCGTCGTGCTGCCGTTGGGAGAGGGTGGAAGATACCTCGGCGACGGCATCGGCGAGGCCGGGGAAGTCGAAATATTGGAGGAGGGAGACGGTGTCGAGGAGGGAAGCGGGCAGATGTGCTGATTCCAGGGCGGTGGCGAGGGTGGTGGGGGAGATCGAGGAGGTGGAGCATGCGGTGGCGGAGGTTATCATGAATACCGTTGCCGGTGCTGCTGCTGCTGCTGCTGCTGGGGCTTCGGGGGGTGGTGAGGAGGAGGGTGGTGATGTTGAGATGTTTATAGAGCACTCGTGAATGGAGGCAAGATGTGTAATGATGAGTTGTGTGATGAGTGGTAACTTTGGCTCCTCCACCAAAATAGAAGCGGTGCTCTCGTCAATCATGCCGATCAGTTTCCCGCCGATCCAGCGATGGGGTGGAAACGTTCTGTCTAGAGATGGGATCCCGGTTCTCCATTGGTGTGGGGAATGTGGCCTTCTGTTCTTTTCTCGTGATAGCAAAGATGAGGCCAGAATGGCCGGGGCAGGAGACGCGGAAGAAAAAGTCATGGCATATTCTAGGACTTAAGCCAAAGAACGGGTTCGGAAAGGAATATAATAGAGCACGCAGATGACATGAAAGGAGTGGAAGGTCTTTGGTTGTTTGTGGTTTGTCAATTCATTCTATGTTAAGTCGTCTGGAAAATTCACGAGATTCGGTCTTTCGGTCCGACACAAGTGATGCGAAAGGTAGCAAGAGAGAGTCTGTCCTGGAAACAGCCTGTAGCAGGTGGCCACAGTATCATCGCATGTCTGACTGACCTTCTCTAATGTTTCGCGGGCAAATATTGACCTAGAGGTGTCGAAAAACGGTTTACTCAGCCGATGGGCGACCTAATATGCCAAGAGGAATAAAAACTGTGTGATACTAGTAGTAGTAGTAGTAGTAGTAGTGGTAGTAGTAGTATTCGGGCAGGGCTTGACATTATACGTGCCAGTGCTTGGCTGCCCAACCACCATCACTGGCACGTGATCCTACCAGCATATAACTGTTGTAGCCACTGGTAACTAACCCACAGAACCACTTGGCGGGCCAGTTTGCACACGCTTTATGCACTACCTTACCACTCTATAGGCCACATTGCTATTACTTAATTAAGTGGTAGTATGCATGTGAACTTGCCACAGCGACCTCTTGCAGAACCCGGCATCTAGTCTACCAATCGCGACGAACAAGTTGGAGCAGGGCATCCCAAGCTTTCCTAGTCCTCTCATCTTGTAATAATCTTGGAAATACTATTCAGATCAACAGGTGGCCATATCTTCGACAAGGACCCATAGCAATGTCGCTGTTATCCGGCTCTCTCCCTAACCAGATGAAAACTTCCCGACGCAGCCTGATAAATGTCCTTCATCTTGCGATCTAAGCGCTCTTCTTCTCTTGCGGGTCGAGTTGGTTGATGCAAATTGCGTCGATCCACAGGTATCTTCCCCACTACTTCTGAACGTAGATGAAGCAAATGGCGCAAAGAGATTTGGCAGAAGCAGAAGTCGGTCATCATTTAAGAATGTTGTGGACGTAACTCCTGCTTTGGTCTCCTCGGGTATACGAAAGAGCCTCATACCCAGACCTATCAATTAGGGATACCGTCATCAACCTCAATTTGATTCTGTCGGATCTGCTGCTAGGTAGAAGCAATACTAGTCGTATGTCCTCAGACTGCTCATCCGAAGCAGAGTATTGAAAGGTTCCACCAGGGAAGAGCTGGCTGATGATCGTTGGGGTACCTGGGTCAGATGGCGTCTCTGGGTCCATTTGCCGACATTTGATACGATGTCTTAGTTCCTTTTCTGGTGTAGAATTGTAAACAGATATGAACGGAGGGAGCTTCTGGAGAACTTCTGCGGCGCAGCAATAGTTTTGATGAATCTTTTGCTTCGATGTACAGCATTATTGGGAAGCTTTAAGTCTGGGGTGATAATATTGCATCGAAGTTGGGTGGCCAATACGCACAAAAAAGTGCACAACCTCGATCTGTCTTGGATGGAAGGCCGAGATATAGCATACAACCTGAAGCTGTGACTGATGAGACCTTCAGCATCCAGTACTTCAGGCTGGCATACAAGTAGCACGTCAGGCTGCGCAAGGTGTATTATCTCCTGGTATGGAGTATGATTGGGTAAAAAGTTATCTGCTGCAGCCGCGTGGTTATGAACATACAGATTGAATTCTAATGCGGGATGAGAAGATTGTGTGTGCTTCGATGGCAGACATTACTATGAAGTTGAGGAACAGGCGTGTGAAAGTGCTTACATGCATGTCCTGCTGCCACGCACTGCCACTCTTGTAAACCCTGCAGTGTGTTGGCTCCTGATGTTGTAGCCTTGCCGGGAGGTCACTTATCCCCTTGAAAACTGCCGCACCAGGTCACTGTCAACGGCTAAGAAGTGATGAGCAGTGCATCCACCATGGTTGCGTTAAACGGCTCCCACAATAGATTCCTGTTGCCATACCCTTCATGCTCCGTATGTGCAAATATCATGATTTGAACTTTTGGTGGATGTTCTTGATCTGTTCCTGTACACTCATCTGACTCTGTGCCCCCTGAGCAGGTTGCTTCTTCTGTTGATCTACAGTCGGCGTCGGATAGCTAGTTGTTCCTGGAGCATCATAAGTGCCATCCATCCCTTTCAATCTCTTTCTCCTTTCTTCCTCTTCTTGGTTCTCCAAGACCCTTGCAGCAGCTTCGGCAAGCGGATCACTCGTATCACCACCAGTTCGAGCACGTAACCGTTTGAGGTTAGCGGCCACGTCTGTCCCACCTAGATTCGTACTCGCAAATCTCGAGTCTGCCTTCGCACGTTGCTCCTTCCATCTCGGATCCAGCAACTCAATCTGCAAATGCTTATCGAGTTCAGAGAGAAGAACCGATTGCCCACAGTTTGGACAAATAGCGGAGGCAGTTGCAGGATTTGCTTTAGTGCGTTGTTGTGCTCGAGGTACGTAGTCTGAACGGATGCGCATCGGAGCGGCGGTATTCGCGCTGGCAGCGGCAGCGGGGGTAGCGACAGCTGGTGGCTGTTGAGGTACTGAGGGTGGTCGAGGCGAAGGGGTGGCGTCTGGTCTTGTGGGAAGGGAGATATTGTTGGCAGACGAGGCGAAGACAGATGACGGCTGCGGTGACATTGCAGGCTGGGGAGGTGTGGCTGTATAGTCCATTGTTGAGGCATATTGTTGAAGCTGTGGTTGTGGTTGATACGGAGACGGAGAAGGGTTGTACGGCTGGGTCTGTGCTTGCTGTGCGTATGGGTCATAGTAGCTGGTCATGTCGTCTGTTGGCATAGCTTCTTCAATACGCATATCTGGTCTGGCAAGACTCATCATGGCTTTCTGCTCTAGACTTGCGCTCTGAAGATCGTTGAGTGAGGTAGGGGGGGGTAGGTCGGCTTGGTCATCTGCTTCGGTGAAAAGGACAGTTTCCACAACCACGAAGTCATGCCAGTCAATCTGAGCATATGCCAGCCGTTCTGCTTCCTCCTCCTCTTCTTTTTGCTGCTTTTGTGCTTCTTGGTATTTGACCCACTCACTCCGTTGCTTTGCCCGCTCCAATATTCGAAACTTATCTTGTAGATTTTGTTGCAGGTCTTGAATGCGTTTCTGCTCTGCCTTTTGGCCTTCGGGCCCTGTCTGAAGAAGGAGCGTGTATTGGTCTACTAAGCGGGAGAAGAACTGGTAAAGGGAGTGTTGCGGTCGTAAAAAGTCAAATTGAAAGTTCCTCGCCTCTCGCTGGCTTAGGGCTGTCATCCATGATCTGCCTTTCCTTGCTACATGTAAAGCTGTGAGCTTGACGATTTCCAAGTCCTGCGCTGATATATTGGGCATCCGTGCCGAAAAATGAAATTCCGGAGGTGGTGCTGGACCTTTTGCTTTCTCTTCGACAACAGCCTGCGCGCCTTCTCCAGCCCTTCCAGCGCTGACAGCCGTGCCTCGTCCTTCGCGCACTTCGTTTAGCCGCCACAGATAAAACGCCGAGTATGCATCGTTTGGCGACAGGAAAGAGAATTTGGGGTTGTGCTTCTCCTTCTCGCGGATACGGTCTTCGAACACATGCCCATTGCGAGCTACGTATCCTGCTGTCTTCTCAACTATAGCGCGAATGTCCTTGGGTGGCAGAACAATTCCTTCGGGAGGCTTGGACACGGCCTCAGGTAGTTCGGGTACCGCTCCATTTGTTGCCATGGCGGGATGTTACTTGCTGTCCCCGGCGCAGTGCCCACCACCGTAGATCTTTTGGCGAAGGATTTGTGGTAGCTCGATTCAACGGTGCATGGCGGAATATAGTGCTCGTCTCTGCTGGAGTGCTTGACTGCAGTCACTTCAATGGAGACTTTTCAAGCCATACAGATGCCAAGCCGTGCGCATGGACCCTCTGCATGCCACTAGTCCTGCCAGTACGGAGTACTCCGTACTACTGTACTTACAGTAGTACCTGCGGTCAATCTGGACAATCTGTCCTGTCTCACTTTGAACACCGCATACTGGCTCGCTAAATGCTTACTTGGAGGTCATTGTAGCTTCCTCACGGCATGTCTGTCAAAGCTCTACGTTGAGTGGCTGCCAGAGCCTTTCTTTTCTCCCGACTCTCCTTAAAACGCGTTCCCAGATCACAGCTACAAAGAAGCACAGCCCTTTTTGTCCGCGCCAGACGTTCACTTTTCTCGGAGCTTCACTCAAGTCTTCGGATGTTCAACGAACAGCCCTACCAATACCTACCGTCATGGCGTCTGTAAAGCAGCTCAAAACCATACCCATAGAAAAGTCGCCATCAGGCACATCAGCAACGGATCGATCCGAAAGCATCACTCCCGGAAAGAATACAAAGCGGAAAGACTATGGCTCAGAGGGTGTCACAGACAATGACATTTTCCTTCTTCCTAGCTCGGATTTTCAGCTGTTGGGAGTCTTGACCGCAATTGCGACAGTGGTTCGACTGTTTCGTATCTATCAGCCCAGCAGCGTGGTGTTTGATGAGGTTCAGTGAGTGGTCTTGATCCTACACAAACCAATGACAAGCTGAAGTTCTCGTCCTAGCTTTGGTGGATTTGCCTCTAAATATATCAAGGGACGTTTCTTCATGGATGTCCACCCTCCTCTGGCAAAACTGCTCATTACGCTTGCTGGCTGGCTAGCCGGATATGATGGCGACTTTGACTTCAAAGATATTGGCAAAGACTATCTAGAACCCGGGGTGCCTTATGTCGCCATGCGAATGCTGCCAGCGGTGCTGGGTATTGCCACCATCCCTACAATGTTTCTGACGCTTAAGGCTTTGGGGTGTAGAACCATGACAGCTGCTATGGGAGCTTCATTGTTGATCTTTGAGAACGCCCTTGTCACGCAATCTCGTCTTATCCTGCTAGACTCGCCGTTGATCTTTTGTACCGCTTTTACGGCTTTGGCGTTCACATGCTTCACCAATCAACATGAATTAGGCCCTTCACGAGCGTTCGATGCCACATGGTGGTTCTGGTTAGTACTTACAGGCCTGGGACTTGGAGCGACTGTCAGCGTCAAATGGGTGGGGCTTTTCACGATCGCCTGGGTGGGAAGTCTGACGATCCTTCAGTTGTGGGTTCTTCTAGGCGACACGACCACAGTCACACCGCGGAAATGGTTCAAGCACTTTTTTGCCCGAGTCTTCTGCTTGATTATTATCCCGATTGCTGTCTATGTTGGTTTGTTTGCTATTCACTTCATTTGCTTGGTCAACCCAGGGGACGGGGATGGCTTTATGTCTTCTGAGTTTCAGGCAACACTCAACTCCAAAGGCATGCAGGATGTTCCTGCCGACGTGGCTTTTGGTAGTGAGATCAGCATTCGACACCACAATACTCAAGGCGGCTACCTCCATTCCCATGCTCACATGTATCCAGGGGGGAGCAACCAGCAACAAATCACGCTTTATCCTCACAAAGACGAGAACAATGTCTGGATCGTGGAAAATACGACGCAGCCACTCACTGCTGATAATGTTACAATCCCTGGGCCCAGGGCATGGAGCAATATATCCACTACATATGTCAAAGATGGCGACACTATCAAACTCTATCACATAACTACTGACCGACGTCTACACTCTCATGATGTTCGTCCACCTGTCACGGAGGCTGACTGGCAGAACGAAGTCTCGGCATATGGTTATGAGGGATTTGAGGGCGATGCAAACGACTACTTTCGCGTTGAGATAGTCAAGTCGATGTCAGATGGTGCGGAAGCCAAGACAAGGCTGAGGACGATTCAGACCAAATTCAAGCTTGTTCACGTCATGACTGGCTGCGTCTTATTCTCTCACAAGGTCAAATTGCCGGACTGGGGTTTTGAGCAGCAAGAGGTCACTTGCGCCAAGGGCGGTACGCTTCCCAACAGTGTTTGGTATGTTGAGCAGAATTTCCATCCCATGTTAGGCCCAGAAGCAGAAAAGGTCAACTACCGCAACCCCGGCTTCTTAGGCAAATTCTGGGAGCTGCAACGGGTTATGTGGACGACTAATGCTGGCCTCGTCGAATCTCATGCGTGGGACTCTCGCCCCCCTTCTTGGCCTGTCCTGAGCCGTGGCATCAACTTTTGGGGCAAAGACCACCGCCAAATCTACCTACTTGGTAATCCTGCCATTTGGTATCCGTCTACCATAGCGATTGCGGTCTACGTTGTCTTCAAAGGCCTATCGGTCTTGCGCTGGCAGCGTGGATTCCAGGATTACAACAATGTCAACTTCAAACGATTCGACTATGAGCTGGGCACCACGGTTTTGGGTTGGGCATTTCATTATTTCCCATTCTATCTGATGGCTAGGCAGTTATTCCTGCATCATTACCTTCCAGCTCTCTATTTCGCCATCATGGCTCTTTGTCAGATCTATGATTTTGGAGCTAATAGGATTGCGACCCTTGGCTTGAAGAATCGGCCAGAGATTAGTGGAGCGTTCATTGCTCTATTCCTAGCTTTCGCCATCGGAACCTTCACATTGTACGCACCTCTAACATATGGCAATGCCTGGACACAGGACGCTTGTAGAGCTGTCAAGCTCTTCGATACATGGGATTTTGACTGCAATACGTTCTACACAGATGTCAGTTGAGCTCCAATTCCTCTTTCCACCTAGCTGACCAATCTTTAGTATTCTCAGTACTCGCTACAAGCGCCTCAGGCGAGTGGCAAAGCAACTGAACCCCCTTCGTTGCCGCCACAAGGCGGGATGCCGAAAGCTGCAGGCGGCGCTGATTCTGCTGGCAAAAATGATGATAGGGTTACGCCACAACCCGCTGGAGCAGTGTCAGAAGGACAACTTGTTCTTGGCCGAGAAGAGAATGTGGAGTATCGAGATCAGGACGGCAATCTGCTGGACGCAGCGGAGGTCTCTTCCCTCGCCGAGGAAGGGAAGGTCACTTTCAAGACTAAATACGAGACGAGAACAAGATTGGTGGACACTGACGGGAATGAGATCCCTGATTCGCGTGGTGTTGCACCAAAGCATCCAGATGTTGAAGGACAAAATCCTGACACCAAAGGAATCCCAGAAACTCAAGGGAAGAGTCAGCCTGCTGATGCGAAGATCAACTACATTGGGTCGGAAAATAGGGAACAGGATGGGAAGCCTAAGCCTGGTAGCGAGGCCAATGAGGCTACTGGGAGAAGCAATTTTTCAAGCGTTCGAGCATGAAATGTGGCATTTACCTGATACATGGAATGGTAAAACAGCCAGCTGTCATTGTCATAGGTTCGAGAAGATGCTTGAGGCATACCAATCAGACCAGGATTTAGTTTGTAATGACTTGACCTTCAGCAACTCATTCGCACAGAAGTATTCCTGTACATCTGATAACAATTGAAGAGCGTCAATCCCTTTTAGCCCGAGCTGGGTTGTCGTCGCGTCCATGATTGGCCAAGCTTTGCAGACGTAGATGCGGTGCATCGGCGCAACCACAAACACAAACAACATCGATGTCAGTGTTGGGCTATTTTTCAGTGTTTACAATATACTACCCAGTTTGACCCTTTACCCTACGCTTTCTCAACCTAGAGATCCACACGCGCCGTTTGTTGACGGAAGCATCAGCCTGCCCGGCGATTTACTACCAAGGCTGTCAAACCCAATACCACAACCATGGGCGAGTCCAGGTAGTTCCATGAAGGCCATAGTGAATCTATTGTTGCTGATAATTGGGTCTACTCAGACAAGAACTGTTGCAGTGGCTCAACAGCCTGCTACAACTCAATATCACCAAGATTGAACAGTGCGGAACTGGGTACGTTCTTGACGCCTCTCATGTACAACACAAGCCGAGCCTGTCACCTGTCATGCTCGCTGTCGCATTGCTTGCCTAGACAACCGCCTGTCCACGAGCAACAACCCGTCACTTCCTGAAGAAGCGGCCACATAGGACTGACAAATGGTGGTAGAGCGGCGCTATGTCAAGTCTACGATTCAATATACAGTATGTGAGGCTGTCTCGAGCCAGCACTCAGACAAGCTCTGGCAGCAACACTGGTTGCTAACGGGGTGTTCCCATGCTCAGTGGATATGCCAATGTCGCGCGTGAAGTTCAACGTGAACTCCGAATACGCCTACATACAGAATTTCAAACAACTGCAAAGTGAGTGCTCCTCAATGCAACATCAAGCACCGCAATACACCCTTGTTTCAAGCCCACTTAATCACTAACTGCGTGCCCCCAGACGAATTCACCAAGCATGGAATCGAGAGACTAGTACCAGTTGAGCAATTAATCAAGTGCCGGATGCAAGATAACCTGGAATTTCTTCAATGGACAAAAAGATACTGGGACCAGCACTTCCCCGGCCATGATTATGATGCAGTGGGCCGAAGGAAAGGATCTGGTGCGCCTGCTCCTGCCGCCACCCCTCGAACCTCCACTGGCGCAGGTGCGCGAAGACCTCAAGCAGGAGCAGCACCTCGCACAGCACCCCGTGGGGCAGCGGCAGGATCGGTTGGTGGTGCTGGCTCAGCGGGAGCCCTCAAAGCAGAGAATGACACATTGAAAGAAGCAATCGCTGGACTTGAGAAGGAGAGAGACTTCTACTTCAGCAAATTAAGGGACATTGAGTTATTACTGCAGACTGCGGTTGATCAGGATCCAGAACTAGAGAAGGATGACAACGGGCTGGTGAAGAATATACAGGCTATCCTCTATTCGACAGAAGAAGGGTTCGAGATACCTACTGAGGCTGAGTTTGCCGAAGGGTTGGCCGAGAATGGTGACGAGCAGGAGACCTTTTGAACAGGATAACGGGCTGCCCAAGGATAGACTGCTGGCAGAGTAGCACATGAGCGGTTTTCGGTTGTTTTATGGATGCACAGACGTTATGGAAGAGCGTACGAGGAGTTTTGGAGCCATCCATTATCGTACTTCACAGCAAATGAGGAGTCATGGCACCGACACATTGTCCCAGGGCTTTCAACAGTCATCAAACAGAGACAACGCAACGAGCTCCACACCTCCAGAAAGCCAGATCTGTCACCATTGATTGACAGTAAGTATCACGTCTGGCGCAAACCGATCCTGTATCTTATGGACCATCGTTTGAGCGCTCTCCCCGCTCTGCCCATGGAGCATCAGCGATGAACCCACATCAGTTCCCTTTCATTTCACTTTCTCTCCAGAAAACCCTTGCCCAAAGAGAATTGCTAATCTTTATTTCCTCTTCCCTAAATCTTCACACAGATTTTTCCCCCCCCCCCGTTCACATTGTGAGTGGGTAAGATCAATGCGGCTGCTTTGAGGTGTTGCAGAGTGCCTAGTACCAACCTCGTAGGGATTCGTACTCTCTCAATGCATGTTATCAAGGAAGGTAAGCACCTTCTGACAAATTCACACAGGGGATTCAATAAATCTTTAAATTTATCCGTCGGAGAGATGAAAGCTCCAACATCAATGACAGCAAATTTTGTAAGAACTTGTCATTATTTAGGGCTGATGCAGGTTGTCAAACATCGTCACCATTGATTGGATATTGATGTGGTACAACTCCCACATTAGTTCAAAATATTGTGGATCGAGCGCAGGTGAAGCATTGCTTGGTATCATCACTAGCTAGTGATTTGGTATTTTGATAATGAATCACGCTGAACCCCTGACCTGAACCTGAGAACTACAATTAATTCGCTACCGTTTCTACCGTTTCTGCCAGTTCTGGACTACATCACGACTTGAGCGTTGGTGGCTGAAACCTAAATATTTATTTAATGAGCGCTTACCTATTCACCCAACACTGAGCTCAGCTCACCTCCAACCATTACTCTCGAAAATGCCGCTCAAAATTGAAGACAGCCAAAGTGAAACAGCCCTTTCAAGGCCCCGTACAGACATGCGCCATATCAGCGCCATGTCTTGCTTGGCCTAACCAGATACATTTCTTCCCTTAACCTTGTTTTTGTCCATGTTACAAGCCTCAATGCAGATTTAAAGTGGCATGCCGCTAGTTCTGGTTGTTTGGACCATGTTTTCCAATTGCATTTGCCGCAATTTTCTGTGGGTGCGCTGGTAGCGGTAAACCGTCAACCTTCTGAGACCGTTACTCTCGAGCTGTATGTACCGATACCTTCTGGTGGCCAGTATTTCACCTTGCGAAACCCGCCCATGGGGACCTCGCCTTCCGCACAATGGATCGCATTAGGTATTGGCTTCCCCATCCCGGGACCGAGGTGGACGGGGAGAAATCCGACCGACTCGAAGCCACGGCCTGGGAGAAGCTCATCAACTTGCCCGCTATACTGGTGTCCACAGCGTTCAGTGTCGTGCTGGCAGTAGCAGCGGCGCGCGAATGGCACACAACAGGTCCATTGTACCACTTTTCGAGCCAAAATCGCGCCACGACTCAAATCCTCGTCCAAGTACTTGCGTCTCTGCTAGGGGCGACGCAAATTCTAGCCGTGTGCAGCTTGTTATACATGTCTACAAGCCTGAAGCTTCGCCAAAAACCAACAGAACTCGATCGGCTACGCTTCTGGGCGGCGCTGCGGCGAAGGTCTTTCGAATGGGATCTACCTGCCAAGTTACTTCCGTTCCTCTTATTCTTTCTGCTTCTGGCGCAACTCCCCGCAGCGTTATGGGCAGGTGCCATCACTCCCGTATCAACAGCCGCGCTCGAATCGTCTACCGTGAGAATACCGCAGTATACCGGGAGATCGCAAGAGCTATGGAATCGGACCTGTCTCATGTGTTGGGCTCGCCCGGTCGCAACCCCAAATAATACGGATTCCGGGTTTTTCTCATATCATCCCAGTTTCGGTAATTTCTGAGTTGGGCACATGGCACGTATTGATAGCTAACGGATACATTGCTGCAGATATGCAAGGTTCGCTCCTTGGTACCGCTTCCTCTGCGTCAGGTCGCACTTCGGAAAAAGTTAGACATCAAAAGATTGACAATTCAGGCTTTTTCTACATTGGCCGGTCATATGGCGTGGGCGCTGCCGCGGGTCTTAGTGACCAAGACCTCTCTGGAAGCAACGACTACGCCTACAATGAATTTGGCTACAACTCTAAGGTCGCATGCCTCATCAATGAGACTTCCGCGTGGAAGCTCACACGACAGTTCGACTTTAATGCCTCAACGTACCCCAGCGTCTACCTTGCGTCCGGATTCCTACCGAACAGCGCACCTGAGGCACGGGAATTCTACTCCGTCAGCAGCCTGAATGATAATCTGACCATCGTGGCTCTGGTAGGCACGGCCAACGACAACCGCTTCATGTACGCGTTTGCCACTGGAACCGGCTACCTCTTCCTTGACAAGGTGCAATGCGAGGTCACCTTTGAACCCACCAGACTCGAAGTAGTGGTCGACGTCAGCAATAAAACGATCAGCATGATGCCGAGCACGGACCAGATTCCGGGAGCCGCGTATGATATCAAGGACATTGATCCATCCGGCAGCCTCAAGAAGATGGTCTTCCGGCAGCCCACCACAATGTCTATGATCGACACCACCCTTTACACGTCTCTACTAGGTAACGTTTTCCGAAACAACTACGGCAACCTTCTCGATCGAGAAGGGCTCGATTCCGCCTTTGACCAGCGCTCCCGCGTCGAGCCCGGCCCAAAACAGAACTTCCTGCTCACAGCCGTGGCCGAATCGCTCGAGTCGATCCTCGACAACAGCCTCCTCGCCCTGGCCAACGCACAGATCGCCATCGCATCCGACACCACAGAAGTTCCGGTCTCATCCCGCGTTCCCGCCGTGCAGATCGGTGAGTCGCGGTACACCTACGCCGTGCTTGCCATCAATGCCGCCATCCTGGTGTTGTACGTGTTGACGGGCTTAAGCACCAAGCTCTGGAAGGGCCTGACCAAGTTCGATTACACGGACATCAAGTGTGCCCTGGTCGGCGCGTCGGCCGGGGGCGACAAGCTGGGAAAGAGGGTGGGGATATGGGACGGCGACCCGGCCGATGAGAAGGTAGGCGCTATTCGGGTCGACTTAAGGTATGATGAGATGATTGGTGGGATGGTCGTTGCTTGCGCGGGACAGCAAGATAGGAGCACCACGGGCAAAATGTACACGATCATAAACACGGAAGAAATCAACGACGGCTGACGCGGGTCATTGCATGTATGCAGAATGATCATGGAAGACCACTCACTCTACAGGCATGAAAAACACGCAGCAGCTGGACACAGGGCCCACTATAAGAGAAATAGACTAGCCCAATCATCTATCTCTCGTTCGACAACGTACCCGTGTAACTTCAACTGCGGGGGACCAGAGAGCATGGAGATATGAGAACAGGCCTATACCGTTGAAGAGCTGACGAGGGTCAATGCGTCTATTTCTCACTGAACGACCCCCATATTGTCTCCTCACCGGGACATGCCTCTCGTTACAAGAGAATCAGCACGGATTGAGGGATTGTAGAATGGGACGATCGGCATGATCAGGGCAGATGATGGACGGATCCGAGTCAGATGGGAAACCGCCAGTGAGCAGTGGAGCGACAGGGTCCGTTTCGGGACTTGGGTTCTTCACCACTGTACTAGTATTGTTCGCCGGATACTATGCGGTTGGCCTGAACAGCATTACTTCCAGTTGGCGCTGCACCTGATACTCAGTTTGATAATTCCCTCTTCTTGTTACTCCGTACTGTGACGTGGAATGCATTCACCCCAGAAGATGGACCTCTAATGTCACAGGTGCGAAAGCCGACAAGACCGCCTCTTGTCCTCACCATGTCGCTCTCGAGTTGGTGCTTCGCCCATCCTTCTCCATCCCAGACTGCGCCGCGAGAAAGCGTCTTCAGCACTGTCGCACGCAGTGTCTATAGATCATCGACATTGCTGGGACGACGGTAAAGCCTATGCACCTCTCTACGGTAATATGCCGAGGTTTATGATTGGCTCAAGAATCGCAGCGGCCGAGGTTATCCAAGTGCCGGGAATACCAGAGGAGCGGAATCATTGTCACTGAGTTTGATTTCTCATCGGTTGGAAGCCCTCCATACAGTCACAGGGCTCCGGCTACCCTGGTGCCTCTGTAGACACGTAGGTGCCCATGAGGATGCCGTAGATTGGTTATGAAACCCTCCCCCATCGTTGTATAATATAACTGTTCCAGTGCGGAGCCGATACAGGTAACCGATACGAGGGCTGTGACGATGCAAGGACATAACAGGACCACCGTCACGAACTCCCTCTGCTTTCCAGAGTTGCCGACCATGCTGTTAGAGGGGATGGCGACAAAAGGGGGCGTTGGAGCTCGCGATGGTCACCCTACTCAACTTCGAGTCCGCCGAGTTTACCATGTCAATTCTATCGTTCGACTCTTCGGACGGTGTCCGTTTGAAAAATTACGTCGACGCTGTTGTCCTGTACAGATTTCGACCGGACCAATAATGCCTACAGTAGCCGCCTTCCCTTCCTGCCGCTTCGTCCATGAACACCCTTCCGCACGATATACAAGGCTGGAAAATCGGGAGTCAGCAGAATCTTGCCAAGGAGATTCACCAGAGACACGACAGGGTAGGGTGGAACAGTCGGTCCAAGAGTTTGCGAATCCGTAGCGTTCAGCTGATCTCCCTTTATCTTGTATAAAGTCTAGGACAGGTAGCGTGATTGAAGATAGTGACCGGAGCCTTATATAGACTGCACGACAGAAAGGGCGCATTGGAATAGTACACCTGCGCATGATGCCGTGCCGTCAACCCATCGTTTGGTGTAGACTTGGCGATCCATCTGCGCCGTTCTCGATCATCGAAGCTTGCCTGGTCGCGGACCTTCTTGATGGAACGCCGTCCATGGCAGATTTCGTGATTCTAATTCCAGAACGGAGTATTGAGAGAGTATGGTCTGGTGGAAGGTGGAAAAGACCGTGGACGACACGGCTTCCGAGAATCCATGCATAGCAGGCAGAAGGGCGTGTTACGGCCCCTTCCAATGTTCCATGCTCTGCACTTTGCAAGACTCTAGAACACTCCTCCACAGTGATGCTGCGAGAGCTCTCGTCTGGGTGGTCCGTCGGTATTGTGATCAACCTGCGGCACGGTTTGTGGATGATCGCACTTTTCCACTGCGTCATCTAACCTCACCCAGCAGCCTACCAAAACTCAACCTGGTTTTCCCGCGCTAGGGAATTTCGTCAAAATCCTTGTCCTCGGCGATGTTACAGTAGTGTTCAGCTTTCCATCTGAATTTCGATTGGTCGTTGACACCTTGCAGTTCTCGGAGACGGTACACCCTGCCCTCTCCTCTGAAACTGTCAGGCGGTGTCACCGGCGGCGTGTGGAACAGCGTTCGGCAAGTCTCTTGCCCGGCCATGACGATGATCCCTACACAATACGGATCGTCTTTACTTTGGCGAAATATAGTGGACCAATTAAGTGTTTGCGAAAGAGGTTGATAAGATGGCAGCGTCAGACAATCGATTCTCTGCGCCAGCCAATTTAGGTCGATTGCGTTTAAAAAACTTTGCACCTTCGGATCTTCGCTGTCGGCTGCATCTTCAAGTTCTCGGTAGTATCCACCCATTCTCTCTGTGATGCCGACAAAGGAGGTTGTTTTGTCCAGCAATCGGTCATCTATGCGGATTTGACATCGATACCCAAACGACGTTGGTGCGTCAAGTCCGAGAAAGCGGAAGGCCATATGGATATATCGCATGCGCGGGGGACAATAAATGGCGATGCAGGTACGTGGATCGGTATGTGGTTTGATTGCTCTCATTACTCGGGAGTAGGTTATGTGATTTGCTCTCGTCGTTTGAGGGATACTGTAAATAGGATGGAAGTGCTTTTTCATTGATGGAATCCAAGCGACTAGTGTTGTTGTACTGCACATGACAAGGACCTCTGTAGAGGCAGGACCGTCATTAGGGCGATCTGCGTTGGATGAGCTACTCCTCTCAAGGGGAAAAAGAGACACGACTTACTTAAAGTCTGTAAGATGAGAGATTTCTGGTTCCTGCTCTCAGTCATGCTTTCAAACCGCTCTTGGCCGTAAGGTGATGAGACCGGACTTGCTTCCTGTTCCTGGGGTCTCGAATCATCAGGGCGTCTCCAGGATTCTGGTCTCGTTGTCGCCTGCATCGCAGAGCTGGTTTGCTGGTCTTGGTCAATCTCCATCCACTCATGGATGTATTTGCGCTTCGAAGGGTGCATAGACCCCAGGGTGTTTAGATATTCGCTGGCAGCACTAGCATAGCTCTTCCAGTCTGCATCCGAACAATTCTCTTCGATAATCTTCAGCGTGCGCAGATCTGGAATAGATTCCGTCTCCTGGCGGACCAGACGTCCCTTCAGAATACTCGTCCTGGCTGATGTAGTGATTTGGTCAAGCCCATCGACCAGGTCTTTCAGGTTAGTAATCAGCTTGCTGAACTTGCCATTGTCGCGAATGGCCCATCGGGTTTTGCTCATCAGGCCAGCTTTCTGGTGATAGCCGGAAACGCGCTTCTGAAACTGAACGAATGAGGAGTTTTCGAATACAGAGGTACATATTATACTTCCTTCAACGGTGGCTGTCTGTATTGCTGGCTTTTCTGAGGCCTTCTCAAGGCCATATTTGGATCTCAGAGCATCAGCGTCATGAAACAATTTCTGAATGTTCATAAGGACCCTTTCAACCAATGCGTGAGTCTCTGGGTCGTCCAGCAGTAGATCGCGGTCTTCATCCGGCCGAAGTATGCCGACAGCTTCACCCCATATCATCAGGCGGCGTTTCTCAATGCTGAGCTTGACGAGCAAAATCTCATAATCGGTGCCAAGATTACTTGCTACATTGATGAGATCAAAGCACTGTACACACAGGGAAAAGAGGCTGGCCAAAGCAACTGCGCCGATGGTTAAGCTGATAGGGTCGACAGGTGCCACCATTGCAGGCTGCGGTGAAGCAGATGTATGAATAGAATAGTTAGGATGGCAGGGCAAACAAGCCAAAAGTGATAAGCGAAAAGTAAATGACAGGACAACTGGAAGCTATTACGAAGGACACTTTTGTATGGTGTTAATTTCTATGGAACTACGAAGTACAGAGTGGTGCATCAATAGTCATCAATATACGCTAACTAGGATAGATTAGAGCTAGCTATTTTTGCAGTAATGTCATACTAGGTTCTACTTACGATATTAGAGCTGCTAATAGACTGAACCCTAAAGCTTAGCTGACATAGATTATGAGTCAAGCCCAGCAGCCTAAGAGAAGCCCAGAGGCCCTAGGCATCTCTAGGGAATGTTACAGGCTACTGTAGGGGCTACTGTAGAGGCTCCCTCTTTATGAGATACAGTACTAGGTCAAAAGTATTGGACCGACCCCGCATTTTCACCCCACCAACATTTTCCACTCTTCCCATACAAATTACTACTGTACGCCCGGTATTTATTGGAATCCTATAAGAATCAATTAAATAGTACGTTAAAATCTGCTTTTTCGAATAGTACTAATTTCCTAAATAGGCGACTAGATATCAGAAGCGGGTGTACCATCCCTTGGCCCTGATCACTGCATTTATACAGGTATCCATGCTCTTAATTAAAGCATCAATAGCTTCTTGCCTAATGGCGTCCTAACCCTTATGAATAGCTATAAATAGACGTTGATACTTAGCCTCAGATTTGCCTATTTTGATCAAGTCAGGGTAGTAGTCATTAATTTATTGCTTGAGTTACGCCTAGAGATGCTTAATTAGGTTCAGATCCGGACTATAGAGGGGCTATTCAAGCGGAGATATACCCTCCTCCTCAAACCAGGCCTTAACCTTTTTTGCAGTATAGATTTAGGCGTTATCTTGCATAAAAATCTGACCAGATTTATACGTTTAAGGGATTTGCTTATAGAGAACAGTAAGATAAGAGTTGGTAGTGTATCCTGACTTCTCTGAATTAGGATCACGCTCTAAAAGAATGATATTTAAACGCTTATTTTTATAAATTATATTCTATATTATAATGCTGATATTCTTACTTTTCTTAAATAGCTAAATTATATCTTTATCTTACTTTTGTTATAATATACAAAAGTTCTAAACTTACTAGGCCTTAGAGCCTCTTTTAAGAGAATATTCATTACTAAATATAATCTTACACTAGTTATCTCACGTCTAATTTTTTTGTTTTAAACATTAAGTAAGGTGTTTAGTAACTACTTCAAGAGTTAAAAAAGATCTTTTTTTAGTAAGCTAATTAGTAATACCCTCGTCTTTAAGTATTTAATAAAGGGTGCTTTTTAAAACAGGTACTTTAAGGGCAAGTTAAAGAGCTGTATAAGTAATTCTTGGATTAGCTTGAATAATATATCCCCTCCGTCCCTGGGTGTGCCTATTAGCGTACTTAGCGTAAAATAAGGTTTTTGAGCCGCATTTGATCGCCATAGCTTTCCGCAGCTGGTTTTTAAAATGAATTTTCAACCACCTCTAATGCTACGACCACGTCGAGATATACAAATTCCACTAAGATACAGAGATAACTCACCTCCGCAATTACTACAAAATAACAACTAGCGAAAAAGATACAGAATTAACCCAAAAAAAAGTTGATCAAAATAATGTCGATCAAGCCTTGGCAGTGATAGCACCTGCGCTAGAATACGCAAATGAATCACTAACACTTATTTCAATAGAACTCTCTCATTTTGAGGCTAATTACGTTTAAAATCAAACTAGAGCTTCTTAATACACAGGTTTATCGGAATTAGGCTTTTTTAAGCTCTTTTTTAGTGATTTCGTAATAGAAATCCTTTCTAAAGAGACTAATTTATACGCTAAATCTTAACTTTAGGATCCTTTATATCCTCTTCTTTCTCTCTTGTCTAAATGTTACTAGGTACCTATTACACTAGCAGAAATACATATATTTCTGAGCATAAATCTCTATTTTGGCTTGTACTTATTAATAATATAAATAGATTATTAAAAAATTCATAATCTTAGTTAATTTATAAGTCAAGATTAATTTAAACTTATTCATTATTATTTTAGCATAAATAGTGCTCCTTCTGCTTTAAATGCACCTTAGTTCTATTGAATTTAATATATAACTGACCTTATTTGAACTGCCTATTAAGATGCTTATTATCTCTCTTCTTATATTACTATTAATAAAGCTATAGTCGCCTTTGCAAGCTATTTAAGAGATATAATTAAGCTAAAGAATAAGCCTATTAATACTGGTTATAAACTATAGTATATTAGTAATTATAGCTATATTTAGAGCTAGCTATTTCATTCTTGAGTAAAGAGCATTAAAATACTTAAAAAGAGTAAAAAAACAAGCTAGCTGTGCTTGTGCTCTATAAGTGAAATATATATAAAGGATTTAGCACTTATATTTGCGCTTATTTTATATCTTATAAAATAGCTTTTAAAATAGCTCAAATTCTGTATCTATTTAGATAATCTGTTTCTAAATCTGCTTATTATATAGTGCCTTTTAGCTTTAAGGGTATATTACATAAGTATAATGTAAAAAAAGGCTAATAGATTTCCTTTATATCTTTAAAGCTATTTTGAGAAAAAAAGCTACTATAAGACTCTATTATAGTAAAGGTTATTAATAATAATACTCTCTGCTTTATCTAATAAGATAATAAGGCTATTAGCATTATTTTGACTGCTTATAGCCTTTATAAGGCTAAGAATAAGGTTTAATATATATAAAGATGCTTAAAAATAACGTCTAAAAATTAACAAATTCTATTATTTGTTTTTAATAATTAATTATTTAAAAAGCTCTTTATTTTAATAGTTATTAATAATTATAATTATTATATAAAGAGTATAAATCAAGCTAATTAATTATGTATAGGCTTTATATATTATAGAAAGCAGAACTATTAAATATAATAGCCTTTATTTTTCTTCCTTATTAATATTACTTATACTAACGCTTATTTACTATAGAAATAAAGTAATAATATATAGAATTATAATAGCTATAAGATCATTATAAGTACCTTATATAATTAATTACTATATTTAAATAATTTAAAGAAGGAAGAGCAAAAAGAAAAAAAGAAAGAACAATCCTATTCTTAACTTACAACAGTATTTTAGTGCTACTATAAACCTATACAACTCAAACAGCATAGCTAGTGCGAATAGGGAAAGCGTCATTCATCAGGCTGTTTGTATAAACAGTCAAATAAACGCAAATTTGGAACCAACATTACAGAATTAACTATTAACAGCGCTAACAAGGGTATTTTAGAAGGCTCCTTCACTCATCAAAGATGCAGTAAATGCCAGATTTGGCTCTGTATCAAAGGAGACTGCTGGCAACAGTATCACAGCTCAATTGAGGCCAATAGCTAGATAGAACAGTCTCAATTCGCCGAAAATAGACGTTTGTTGACGTTTTTGGACCCCTCATAATGATCGACAGCGCTAATAGGCACAAACTACACCCCTGTTCAGGGACGGAGGGGATAGGATGCTGCATACGGGAAGAGGGAACCCTAAAGGTAAGATTTCTGGTACCAAGGACAAAAACGCGTGTTGGAAAAAAAGTGCGCGTTGATCTAATACTTTTGACGTGGTACTGTACGAATTATGTAGTACTAAGTTCGGCTAGAGTTTGCTAGAGGCGTTCTAGTTTTAGCGTATATTGAGACCTTTGATGCACGACCTAGTACAGAGTACAGAGTCAACAGGGGTTGAAGAAATTAAGGGCACCACAATTTGCGCCGAAATTTAGCCGGAATGAATCAACAACTCAACAACAAATTTCTACGCGAATTTATGGCATCAATTCAACAAAATGAGTCCTCCTATTACTCCTACAAGGGCTACTAAGCGCAAGGAAGCTAATACAGTCAAAAAATCTCGATTTTTTGAAGCATACGACTTATAAACGCGCAGCGAAGATTCTCTAGAATCTCTTGCTACTAAACATGGCATCGCAAAACGAACAGCTTATAAATGGCTAAAAAAGCGTCAAATTCAAGGATCTCCTGCCTATCGAAAAAGCTGAAAGCTCTCAAAACAACTTGGTCGACAGCCAAAGCTTATAGATAAGCAACTTTAACGTCTTTTGTCCTCTTTAAACCTTATTTAAAATTAATATTATAAGCATCAAATTAAGTATTTTAGACTCTCTTATACTATTTATATACTTTAATTAGCTCTTCAAGATCACAAAAATTATGCTTAGTAATATAAATTAGTATAAATAAAATAGCTTTTAAAAAATAATATTTATTTATTTGATTCTTATACTAATGTAGTTCTAGCCTAGGGCTAGTTTATACAGGGGATATATATAATTAAGAGCAGTTATAACTCTTAATAACAAATAAGAATAAATATAAGAAAACCTTTCTAGGGAAAAAACCTTACCGCTAGTAAGTAGACGAGTTCTTTAGGGCGCTTTAACAGTGTGCACAGGGCTCTATAGCTATAGTGTAGTTAGGCGTAAAGTTGTTTAGCCGTAAATAAGAACTAAGGGAGGGCCCTAGCCTTTATTAGCTAAAGCGTTACTATCTTAAGGGCCTTTGGATCGTTAAAGAGACAGTGGTAATCTGTTGTGCCAGCAGCGGCAAGCATCTTGTGTCTGTCTAAGAGCAGCGGGCAGTCTATAACTATGTGTTAGGTAGTCTGTCTTCTCTAACCACACCTACAGGATAGTAAAGGGATGTCTGAAATATTCTATTTAAAGAGAAAGTCTGTAAAGCCTATTTTGTTAGTCCTTAGCTATATAATAAGAAAGCTTTATACTTTAGCTAAGCCTTAATATATCCTTAATCTTTACTTACTAATTTCCTTACTTTATATAAGACTTAGAGCTTACTAGAGTACTACTAAGTAAGCGCTTTATAATAATTACTAGTTCTTTGACTAAGATGCTCTAATTATTTAGTAATAAGACTAGTATTATTATTATATTTTTGTAAGTAATATAGCCGCTTCTTATAAGGGTTTTTCCTATAGCAAAGAGTATTTTAGGGCTTGATTTAGCTTTATTTTTATATTAAGCTTAAGAAGGCGTTATTTATATTAGTTATGCTTTTTAATACCTAGTATTATAGTAGCGTAATAAAGGCGTCTCTATTATAAGTTAAGCTTTTTAATAATCTAGAGATAACTTTTATAAATAAGTTACCTTATGTCTATAATTATAAGTCTATAATAAGAGTCTATTTAAATATTATTAAGTAGCAATAAAAGAGGTAAAGAGTAATTCTTTACTTTAAGGACTAGGATAGGCGTAACTTTATAAGCTCTAGCTATTATATATAAATACTTATTTTAGATAAGTAAGAGTTTAGTAATATTTAATTTTGTGCCTTATAACTTATTAAGAAAATACTAAATAGCTAATATATAAGTTATTACTAGTTTAATAATAGTATTATAAATATATCTTATATATAAAAGAGAAGCGTTTTATATAAAAGTTAATAGAGTTATAAACATAAGTATTTATTAAGTTATCTTTTAAAGCACTTTTTTAATATAAAAGCTTTATTTTAATTAAGTATTAATCTAAAGTCTTAGCACTTTAATATTTATTTTTATTATTATTAAGATACTAGTTATATTAATTATTACTTTTATATTAAACTTCCTTAGGTTTCTTATAAAGTAAATTAGCTTATACTTTTATAATATAAAGATAGCATTATAATAATAGACCTAATATAAGCACTTATTATATAACTATTCTAGATATTTATAATTCTTCTTTATGTTTTAGCTAAATATAAATATATTAATATTATTAATAAAGTTAAAAGCACTTGCCTTAGTCTCTTAATAATTAATAATATCTAATAGATTTGTGTTATAAAAGAGATACAGAATAAGTGAGATCAGGGAGCCCTGAGGGATCCTTGTACAGACCTTGAATCTCTTAGACGTCTTATTACTTATAAAGAGCGTAGAAGCCTTGTTTAATAGGAAGCTTATTACTTATTTAGTAATTACAGGAGGGATCTTATACTTTCTTAGATTATAAATTAACTATTTTTAGTAAAGAAGCCACCTTATTTCTCTCTTAATTCTAAACACTATATATATCTATTTAATAAGAAGCTTTAGCACTATCTTAATTAAGTAGTTACTCCTTACTTTTATTTACGTCTTTAGGAAAGTATTATATCTTAGCTAAAAAGGTGATTCGTTATACTATAATAGACTCTAGTATCTTACTTATTATATTAAGTAAGGCTATTAATTTATAAGCCTTAGGAGATAAGTAATCTAGTTTATTAGGTTTTCTTAGAGCTAGTATATAGGCCTCTTAAAAAGTATAAGAGTAGTATCCTAATACTATATAAGCAGAGAATAAGTAAATAAATATAAATATAAGCTAATTAATACAGGTCTAAAGAATCTTGTTAAAGATCCTATTAGGGCCTAGAGCTCTGTCTGCCTTTGTATGCTAAATAGCGTTCTGTACCTCCTCTTTAGTAATAGCTATAAAGTAGTAATGTGCTTACAGATATATTATATCTTTAATATTATTAAGTAGTGCCTCTAGTGATGACAGGAAGAAGACAGCTTTAAGAACCTTAACTTAGTCATTAAAGGTGTATACTATAATGCCTTAGGTTGCTAGCGGTATAAGCTTAAGGGAATTGTGTAAGTGATAACTATTAGTTCTTGCTTATTTAGTGAGTTTTTATAGACTCTTAAGGTTATTATAAGTGTATTTAATTTCTGTTCTAAAGTTAATTCACTTAGCTTTATTAATAACTTGCTTTTTACAGTTGTTTACTTATTAATACTATGCCTAGTCCTCTTCTTATCTTATTAATATTTATATATAGCAAAATTAACAAGTATTCCTTACTGCCTTTAAGTACTCTAGGGTCTAGAAAGACTTATTATAAGCATTCTGTTATGTCTATAGAACCGCTTTACTAATAATCTTATTAAGATAATCTTAAATCTTTGTTATATAAGCATTAATTATCTTAGGTATATTAAGATACCTCTTTAGTAGTACTATTATAGTCATTTCTGTTACCTTATTTATATTAATAAGCTTCTAAGCTCTTTTTAGCCTCTTTGTACAAGGCGTGCTCTCTATATATAACTAAGTTAAGAGAGGGAAGTAGTTAACTAATTAATATAAGTTATATTTTACTTAGTAGTAATTAAGTTGTAAAATTAATAAAGTAGAAATAAATACTAGGTTAATAATTAAGCAGAGGCCTCTTACTTCTTAAGTAATAATACTTAAGAAAAGAACTAGTTCTAGTTTAGTATTAATAATAAGATTAATTAATTGCTTTGCTACTTTATACTTAGTATTATATAAGGTTTTACTTTAATATAAATAATATAAGTTAAAGTCTTCTAGTAAGACATGCTCCCCTAGCCTAACTAGAAGGTTATAAAGTATTAATATTATAAGGAGCGCCTCTATTACTAAGTATAAGGCAAGTAATCTATTATATATATTATAGATATATATTATTATTAGCTTGCTACTAAAACACATTTAAATTACTAGTAATATAATATTAGGAAATTTATAATAGATCTTCTAACTATTAATGTTTATATTATGTTTAATATAAAAGTATATATTAGTATCTTCTCTCAAGTTATAAAGCAGAGTAAAGCCCCTTTTATAAGTGTTAAGCAAGATATATATTTATGAGTTACACTATAGCTCTTAAATAGCTATAATATTATAATTAAGAATATAGTCATCTTTAAAGAGTAAGATTATAGTGTCTACCCTCTCCTTTTGTACGTTATACTATAGAATTAATAGAGTTTTAGTGTCTAATATATTATAACTTCTTTGTTAGAGCTATTCTCTCAGGAGTTATTAGGGCCTATAATAGTAAGCTTTCTAGACAGACGGCCGTATTTAGCCTTAGTAAAGGCCCTTTTCCTAGATTTAGCATTTATAAGGTATTAAAGACTATTACTTCTTAGGCGCCTTATTAATAGAGTTAAAGATATTATTATGCCATTATTATAGTTAGAGTCTATTAAGTCACTAGCAGGACTTATGCGTTTAGTAGTCCCTGTTAGAGTGTTTTGAGGCTCTGCTAGGGGCAAGGCATTTCGATAAGGTTAGGTCCTTAGTTATTTATTCTTGATTAGATGTAGTTTCTTAGCTTGTCTTACCTTACAGAAGGGCGATCATGCTTAGTGCTTTAGCTGCGTACAGACTTTGTAATAGTAATGATTCATAGCCTCTTTATTAGGACACTCCTTAGTGCTATAAAGAGCTGTATAGTGCTTATAATATGTAAGTTATCTACATTACTTACTTAAGTATTTATAACCTTAATAGTTATAATACTAGGTTAGGCGGCTATATATAAATTATTTATAATGCTTAAGCTTATAATTAATTATAAACCCCTTAGTTAGTATTTAGTTTACTATTTTAGCAGTTTCTATCTTAACTAAAAGTAAGGAAAAGGTCTTCTTATCTTTAATCGCCTTAGCTAACTAGCCTATCTTAATAATCTTAATATCTTTATATAGACTATTATTAAGCGCTTATAGCCTTTTAATCTCTTTAGGCTGTTTAGTAGTGTCTACTTTATTTACCTGAATGCTATATACTATAACTGCGAAGGTGTGCTACTAAAGCGCTACTAAAGTCCTTATTGCCTTAATCTATTTTATATCTTTTAAGAGGGCAGCTTTTGCCTTCTTAGTTAAGGCTATAACCTTAATATCCTTATTTCCTATTCTGTTTACCTTTATAAGTCTAGGGGCTGCTTTCTTAATCCTTTCTACTAGTTTCTTTACTTCCCCCTTGCGTATTATATACTTCTCTATTTTATTAGATATCTTAATTATGATTTCCTTCTCTCCTTTTCTAAGGGCGTTGCCTGTTAGTGCTAGGTAATAGGAGGCGGTGGGTCTCAAGGAGCACTATGTCTTGTCATCGACTATGTTTCGCTTCGCCACTATAGCGTATAACGCTTTCGGGGGGCGTGCTTCCTAGTGAGGGTTCGCCTAAGGTAGTTTCTGTTTCTCAATCTTCGTTAGCCTGTCCTCTATACTTTAGAGGATCGCCTTAGTGGATCTCGTTGATCCCTCTTCATCTTAGGCGCCCTTGGCGTTCTGCCCTCTTTCTTTCTCTAGCAGCTCCTGCGCTTTGTATAATATGTGTAACACCTGCGTATTACTGTCGCTATTGTTTTCTTTCTCTGCTAAGTAGTCTAAGATATTACTAATCACTTTGTTCTACTAAGTATTTATAACTTCTCTTTTAAATAATAATAAAAAGAAACAAAAGAAGTATAGAAAAAAATACTAAAATAAGAGTATTAAGGACTATTAGACTAATATTTATTTTATAGATAAAGCTTATATAAATCTGTTAGAAGTCTTTTAATAATATATTTTACAAGAGAAAAGCACTTACTATAAACTAGAAAATATATAAAAATTACCTAAAAAAAAGGGTATAAAGCTTTATATTATAGCTTAAATTAATTAGCATTTAAAGACTAAAAAGTTAGAGTTTTATAATAATAAAAATGATTATCTTAAGCCTCTAAAAAGACCTAGCAAGCTATAAAAGAGAAAATATAAAATAGAAGAATACTTTTAATAGCGAATAATTAATTAGGAGGCTAATTTACTGTATCAAATTAAGATGAAATCAAAAGGCAATTCAATAACCTAGAAATACTATATTGAGTGCCTATTACCTATTTATATCAAGATTATTTAAAAGGCACAAATTTCTCGAAATCAAGATACTATTTTACAGAAAAATAATGATCCTTTTTATAACATATAGTCTAAGCTTAATGTTGCTAAATAGCTTAAGGATAATAATTAGATTATAGTACTTATTTATTTAGCATAATTGCCAGATTTAAACCCTATTATTACGAATCCTTCTGTGACTTACGCTAAGGACTATATTTTTTATAGTACTAACTATAGCTTACAGAGCTTATCTCAGACCTAGCTCCCTACCGCTATTCTAGCTATTACTAATAACAGGTATCTATAATTATCTGTACCTGGCCTTAATAAGATAAAGGGCACAGACATATATATAGAGCGTTGTGTTCCTACTTTTATTTCCTTTTCTTTATACTTCATCTTATATATTAGGCCCAATTATAGCTCTCTTAATATTATAAAGCGTCTTACTTATTTTTATCTTTTAATCCTTAGGTCCGCCTTAATCTATTTTCTCTTTATTATTATTCCTTATTACTTAGTCTAGGCAGTAAAAGAATTACTACCTCTTCTTCTTTCATCCTGTTCTGTATCCCTTCCTCCTTAGAAGAGTCTAAGATCTCTCTTAAGTCCTTTTTATCTATAAAAGCTATAGCTAATGCTCAGATATATTTTAATAACAATATAATTAACTTACAAGAACCCTTTTATATATCTATTCCTACGTATAGTCCGGCTCTGATTTACACTCCCTAGCCCTTTAAGCACTTAACCTAAGATCTAACTTAAGGCTTAATAGCTCAGACCTTATTAGTAATAGTTATAGTCTTATAATAGAATTAATAACTTTAGTATATACCTACAAAGTCAGAAAAGATTATAGATGTTCTTATATTTAGTAGCCTAGGGCCTAATACCTATAAAGACCTAGAGAGATTTAAGGTAAGTCTTACTTCAAAATTCAAAGTTAATACTAACAGATACCTTACACTTATATTATATGTTTACTATATATTTTCTTGACTTACAGATTATACCTTAGACGTTACTTTAGATAACGTTAATAAAGAGATTTATCTAGATTAGGTAGATTTAATTAAAGAACTAAAGCTTAACTTTAGTAATGCTAATCTAGAGTACTCTGTTATCTATTATCTTATAAAGATAAGGCAAACGTATTAATTCTTCTCTAAATTCTATTTAGAATTTAAGTAGACTATTAGAAGAATACTATTTTAAGACTATAGTCTTAAGAAACTGCTCTGACTTATATTATCTAAGAAACTTATAAAAAAGCTAGCTATAATTAATATTAAAGACATGTTATATAAAGCCTTTATTTAAGAGTATACTTAGCAGGATAACCTATTACATATTATATTATTATAATAAATAACTAGGTTATAAAAGCCGCTTATAAGTCTAACTATCTTAGTTCTAGCCCTTGCTTATCTTATTATGCCTGCCCTTATTTCTTATAACTTTATAAATATAAATTACTTAATCTATAAAGCCTTTAATAAATATAAAGCTAAATAAGAATATTAATATAATTTAAGCCTTTATTATTATTATACAGGCCTAGACTACAAAGCTAATATATATCTAAAAAAGCTAAAGCTACAGAATAATCTTTATATTATCTCTTCTACATCTATTATAATGTCCATGTTAACGCAATTTAAGCCTTTATTACTACTGCGCAGGCCTAGACTACAGAGCTAATACATGCCTAGAAAAGCTAAAGCTAAAGCTATAGAGCAATCTTTGTACTGTCTCTTTTACGCTTACTATAGCGTTCTTAACTCTAGTATTTACTCTAATAACCTTGTAAGCAATTATATTTATTACCTTAGCCTCCCTCGCCCTTCTTTCTTTATCTAGCAATTATATTAATACAAAGTTATTAAATAAAGTAACTCTAAACTAAGTTATATTTAAAGGACTAAGAAAAGATTAATTATTACTAATATAATAAATAGCCTAATAATATAATTAGGTTCTATTTCTTTATATTTAGTAAACCTTTCTTTTAACTTTAAGTACTTCTTAATTAAATATAATATTAGAATACCTGATTCCCCTGATTTAAGAGACTTTAGATAAGCTTTATAAAGTTATATAGTATATATATAGGCTTATATAAATAGAATATAGTCCTTTTTGGCCTTTATAACGCTTTAGCCTTCTTTTAAAACTATATTAATAATGTCTTAGGAAAAGATATTCTAGACTAATTTGTCTTAATATATCTTAATAATATCCTAATCTTTAGCAACTTACTAAAAGAGCACCGCTAATACGTAAAGACAGTACTAGGTAGATTAGCTATTACTAGACTACAACTTGATATAGGAAAATACAAATTCAAAGTTTATAAGACAAAATACTTAGGAATAATTATTTAAAACTATTTAAAAGATAATAAACTCAGACAAATATATATAAATTTAGAAAAGATAATTATAATTTAAGATTAAGAGAAGCCTAATAATATAAAAAACATACAAAGTTTTATAGAATTTATGAATTTCTATTATTAATTTATTAAAGGATTCTTAAAGATAGCCTTATCCTTAACTAAGCTTACTTAAAAAGACGTCCCTTTTAACTAGAGAAAGGAAGTTAAAAAAGCGTTTTAGACGCTAAAAGATATGTTTATAAACTCCTTAGTCTTATAGTACTTTAATCCTGACTTACTCTGTATTATAGAGACTAACGTCTTAGATAATATATATAAAGAAGTCCTATTTCAACCTAATAATAAGGGGATTCTGTAATCTGTAGCTTACTTCTTAAAGCAATATGCCCTAACTAAGAGTAACTACAAGATTTATAATAAGGAACTAATAGCTATAGTCTATACTTTTAAAGAATAGCGCCTAAAGTTAGAAGAGTCTTAAAAACCTATACAAATTATAATAGATTATAAGAACCTTAAATACTTTATATTATCTAAATAATTATCTTGCTAACAAGTCTATTAAAGCGAGTTTCTTTCTTATTTCGACTTTATAATTAAGTACCGCCTTAGGTTATAGTATTATATAGATAAATTATCTTATAAACTATAAGACAAAGCTACTAATACTAATAATAATAGAAAGAAGTTCCTTAAGCAAATAATCTTAAAATTAAAGAATCTAGACCCCTAGATATTAGAACTTATTCTTATCTATTTAATTAAATCTATAAGAATCTTATATTATTATAAGAGATTACCTAAGTTAAAAGAAGGCCCTAATATAATTACAGATAATACTATAGCCCTACGCATAATAAACCTACAGCCCTAAATCATCTTAAAAGAAGATATTATTATCATATACCAAAATCTTACTTAAAAAGATCCTTATTAAGTAACTTACTAACAAGTCCTATCTAAGGTCAGAAGGTCTTTTATAGTTATATTAGCCAACTATTTAGTAAAGAATAATAAACTATACTACTAATAACGCTTATAAATTCCTAAAAATAAAGAACTAAGACTCTGCTATATTAATAAATGTTATAAATAGCTAATAACTAGTTACTTAGGCCTTATAAAGACTTATAAGATTCTGTAATAACAATTCTATTAGCTAAAAATAATAGACTTAGTAAAGGAATAGCTAACCAAATATTTTATATGCTATTACATAAAATTCTCTTGCAAATACTAAGGTTAACTATAGGCATTAGAGCCGCCTAAGAAATAGTAGTAACATCTAGCTATAGATTTTATTATAAACCTTCTTAAATCTAACGGCATTTTCTTTAGCGCTATAAGTATTTAGGTCTTAACAGACTAATTAATTAAGGAGAGACACCTAGTGCCCTGCTATAGCATAAAAATAAAATATCTAGTCAGGATATTTATTTACTTTATTATTTATAATTATAGCCTTTCTAAGTTAATAGTATCTAATAAAGGTCTATAGTTTATTAGTAAATTCTGGAATAACCTATATAAAATTATCTACTATATATTACTTAAAAATAAATAAATAATTA
>NW_006916392.1:0-2109 GCF_000464535.1 Endocarpon pusillum Z07020 | reverse complement strand
TTAAGATTAAATAAATTATAAGATTTATAATCTGTAAATTAGCCTTACTCTTATCCTTAAGAATATTCCTTATTTTTTATATTACCTTATTAAGACTATATTATATAAATGTTCCCTTAAGACTTATAATAAATAATAATATATCTAATAAAATAGAATAAAAAGTTAAAACTATTCTAAAAGTAAAAAGAGCTCTTAAAAGAAGACTGTTCTAGTTTAGAGTCAAATAGACCGGCTATAATAAAATGACTTAGGAGTCTATAGCTTACTTCCTCTACGCCCCTAAGATTATATAAGAATTCTATAAACGCTATAGCCATGCCCCACGTTGCCCTAAATACCCGGCCTCTTAAAGGGGCGCCTACAGCAAGTTAAAGAAATCACAGCTAGTCATGAATGCCTACAGATATCTATAGTTACCCAGAAATGCTCAAGAAGATTCATAAGAGCTCAACTGTCATAAGACCACTATGAAAATCCCTACTCTATTATAGTACTATAAGGACTTACGCTCGTAAGAGCTTATGTATAAAGAGAGGGTAATGTTACGAATTCTTTTGTAACCTACACTAAGGACCATATTCTTTATAGTACTGACTATGGCTTACAGAGCTTATTTCAGACCTAGCTCCTTACTACTATTCTAGCTATTACTAATAATAGGTACTTATAGTTGTCTGTACCTGGCCTTAGTAAAATAAAGGGCACAGACATATATATAAAGCGTTATATTCCTACTTTCGTTTTCTTTTCTTTATGTTTCATCTTATATATTAGGCCTAACTATAGCTCTTTTCTAATAATAATAAGCTGCTTAAAGCTAATATAAAATCCTAAGCAGTATAATCAAATAAAGTAAATTAATATTTAATATTACTATATATTATAATTAAAAGAAGAAAGAGAAATTCAGACTTTCTAAGTATTAATAAAAAATATGCTTACTAATAAACTTACTAAGGCACTCCTTAAAGACGCCTTTATATAATTTTGTACTAAGATAAGTCTTATTTAAATTAAAAAATACTAATATAATATTATTAGAAAGCGTTATTAGCGTATAAGGATTTCTATACTATAGTACAGAGAACCTAGTCACGTAAATTTAGCTATACAGTATAGCCAAATCCTAGATTTGTAACTATATAGCTACATAAGCTATTCAGATACTATTTTTAAGGCTATAACATCTACAGGCCTTAATAAAGCGCTCTAAATAACCTTAGAGTATATAGTACTATAAAGAGGACTGTAGGCGGAAGCGCAGACTAATATTATAAGCAAATAATTAGATAGATATAACCCTTTCTTTAAGCTGCTAACTTAAGATAATTAGGTACAGTTTAAGCAGAAAAAGAGAGCTGTATAAGTTAACTACTTATAATAGTATATATAGCTATTTATAGTAAGTATAGCTTAAACAGTAAAGAGAGTATTAAATTACTATTAAGCCGCTAGCTTAGTAATTATTACATAACCTAAGGTTATACTAGAACAGACATAATGCTATTAGTCACCAAAGTAAGATTATACTTAAACTTTAGACAGGAATTAAATATAACTTTTATATAAGTTACTGAATCAATTATTTTAATTAAGTATAGATATCTATAAATAATAAAAGCAGTTTTAGTATTACTTTTAATAAAAAGTATATTATAAAGAATAAACTTAATTATATAATTCTAGAGCTAATATATCTAAAGATAACTAATAAAGTTATTTAAAAAAGACTAATTTATTATATAGAATTTAAATTAGTTATATAATAGTCTGTACTATTTGGCTATATATATACAGCTAAACCTAATCAGGTTACTCTTAATCAGGTATAATACAGGATTTTCTGTGTTACTAGCACAGGAAATATTATGTAATTTATGCGTTAGCAGAATCTATACTTAGTATACAGATATATTATAATCTTACTTTATATACAAGTTATAACTATTAATAATATTAATAGCTATTCCTAATTTATATACCTATTTAATAAGTTATAAGTCTAATATAAAACAGCTATAGATATTAATAGTAAGTAAAGGCCTAATTAAGATTATTAAGCAAGTTGCTACTTCTGTAGCAAGGTATAATTATATTATACTTAAT